>NW_027255983.1:317500-410000 GCF_045679555.1 Salvelinus alpinus
CCTCCATGTCTGCAGCGTCCGCGTTGGGCATATCTCCAGGGGACTGTAGGTAGCTCCTCTCCAGACTCTTACCCCCTCCCGAGGCTGTGGCCCCCGGGCACGAGGAGCTGTCTGACCCTCGTCCTCGGCTCTCGTCCTCGTCCTCCTCTGTTCCGGGGTGTTCTATCATCCACATAGCCAGTACCGTGATGTTCTGGGCGTCAGCCTCGCCACGAGTACCTGGGGGGGCAGATAGGAACTGATGATGTACTGTTGGTTAAATAAACGTCAGGTAGCCACGAGGTTACAGCATTGGGCCAGTAACTGAAAAGTCGCTGGTTTGAAATCCTGAGCTGAAAAGGTGAAGAACAATACTACATCTGTCACTGTGCCCTTGAGCAAGGCACTTAACCCCAATTACTACGTGGGCGCAGAACAATGGTGACCCTGGTCGTGACCCCACTCCCTGCAGGTGTCTCAGGGGGAGTTGGGATATGGTGACCCTGGCCGTGACCCCACTTCCTGCAGGTGTCTCAGGGGGAGTTGGGATATGGTGACCCTGGTGCTTGGTGTGACCAATAACATCTACTAACCATGTGACCAATAACATCTGCTAACCATGTGACCAATAACATCTACTAACCATGTGACCAATAACATCTACTAACCATGTGACCAATAACATCTGCTAACCATGTGACCAATAACATCTACTAACCATGTGACCAATAACATCTGCTAACCATGTGACCAATAACATCTACTAACCATGTGACCAATAACATCTGCTAACCATGTGACCAATAACATCTGATAACCATGTGACCAATAACATCTACTAACCATGTGACCAATAACATCTGCTAACCATGTGACCAATAACATCTGCTAACCATGTGACCAATAACACCTGCTAACCATGTGACCAATAACATCTGCTAACCATGTGACCAATAACATCTGCTAACCATGTGACCAATAACATCTGCTAACCATGTGTATGTGACCAATAACATCTGCTAACCATGTGACCAATAACATCTGCTAACCATGTGACCAATAACATCTGCTAACCATGTGACCAATAACATCTGCTAACCATGTGACCAATAACATCTGCTAACCATGTGACCAATAACATTTGACTTAAAGTCTGTCCCTGTACCTGTAGTCTTGGTATAAGGTAGTGTAGAGTGAAGTCTGTACCTGTAGTCTTGGTATAAGGTAGTGTAGAGTGAAGTCTATAAGGTAGTGTAGAGTGATGTCTGTACCTGTAGTCTTGGTATAAGGTAGTGTAGAGTGAAGTCTGTCCCTGTAGTCTGGTATAAGGTAGTGTAGAGTGAAGTCTGTACCTGTAGTCTTGGTATAGGGTAGTGTAGAGTGAAGTCTGTACCTGTAGTCGTGGTATAAGGTAGTGTAGAGTGAAGTCTGTACCTGTAGTCGTGGTATAAGGTAGTGTAGAGTGAAGTGTGTCCCTGTAGTCTGGTATAAGGTAGTGTAGAGTGAAGTGTATCCCTGTAGTCTGGTATAAGGTAGTGTAGAGTGAAGTGTGTCCCTGTAGTCTGGTATAAGGTAGTGTAGAGTGAAGTCTGTCCCTGTAGTCTGGTATAAGGTAGTGTAGAGTGAAGTCTGTCCCTGTAGTCTGGTATAAGGTAGTGTAGAGTGAAGTCTGTCCCTGTAGTCTGGTATAAGGTAGTGTAGAGTGAAGTCTGTACCTGTAGTCTTGGTATAAGGTAGTGTAGAGTGAAGTGTGTACCTGTAGTCTTGGTATAAGGTAGTGTATAGTGAAGTGTGTACCTGTCCCTGTAGTCTTGGTATAAGGTAGTGTATAGTGAAGTGTGTACCTGTCCCTGTAGTCTTGGTATAAGGTAGTGTAGAGTGAAGTCTGTACCTGTAGTCGTGGTATAAGGTAGTGTAGAGTGAAGTCTGTACCTGTAGTCTTGGTATAAGGTAGTGTAGAGTGAAGTCTGTACCTGTAGTCTTGGTATAAGGTAGTGTAGAGTGAAGTCTGTACCTGTAGTCTTGGTATAAGGTAGTGTAGAGTGAAGTCTGTACCTGTAGTCTTGGTATAAGGTAGTGTAGAGTGAAGTCTGTACCTGTAGTCTTGGTATAAGGTAGTGTAGAGTGAAGTCTGTACCTGTAGTCTTGGTATAAGGTAGTGTAGAGTGATGTCTGTACCTGTAGTCTTGGTATAAGGTAGTGTAGAGTGATGTCTGTACCTGTAGTCTGGTATAAGGTAGTGTAGAGTGAAGTCTGTACCTGTAGTCTTGGTATAAGGTAGTGTAGAGTGAAGTCTGTACCTGTAGTCTTGGTATAAGGTAGTGTAGAGTAGTCTGTACCTGTAGTCTGGTATAAGGTAGTGTATAGTGAAGTCTGTACCTGTAGTCTTGGTATAAGGTAGTGTAGAGTGAAGTCTGTACCTGTAGTCTTGGTATAAGGTAGTGTAGAGTAGTCTGTACCTGTCCCTGTAGTCTCCAGAGCCTTGGTGATCTGCCTCAGAGAGAAGCCCATCTCCAGGAGCGGCACAGCGATGGCCGGGGGGGGAGGGGAGGTGGACAGTCTGCTGCTGGGGTCCGACAGGGCTGGAGAGGACAACAATTAGAGGACAGGAAGTTACCATCACATACCGAGACAAACAGGATGTTACCATCACATACAGAGACAAACAGGATGTTACCATCACATACAGAGACAAACAGGATGTTACCATCACATACAGAGACAAACAGGATGTTACCATCACATACCGAGACAAACAGGATGTTACCATCACATACAGAGACAAACAGGATGTTACCATCACATACAGAGACAAACAGGATGTTACCATCACATACAGAGACAAACAGGATGTTACCATCACATATGGAGACAAACAGGATGTTACCACCACATACAGAGACAAACAGGATGTTACCATCACATACAGAGACAAACAGGATGTTACCATCACATACAGAGACAAACAGGATGTTACCATCACATACAGAGACAAACAGGATGTCACCATCACATACAGAGACAAACGGGACTGGGGAGGATGTTACCATCACATACAGAGACAAACGGGACTGGGGAGGATGTTACCATCACATACAGAGACAAACAGGATGTTACCATCACATACAGAGACAAACAGGATGTTATCATCACATACAGAGACAAACAGGATGTTACTATCGCATACAGAGACAAACAGGATGTTACTATCACATACAGAGACAAACAGGATGTTACTATCACATACAGAGACAAACAGGATGTTACTATCACATACAGAGACAAACAGGACTGGGGGGGTTGGTGTGTAATACATACATGTCCCTGTCCTGTTGGCTGGTCTGGAGGTCTGGGTCTCAGGGGAGGAGAGGCTCTGTCTCCGGCCCACCTCATCAGAGGGAGACGTGGGGAGAGAAGACACCGGGGGCGTCTGGGCACGACGCGTCGGCAGCAGAGTGGTGGTCGGGTAGCTTGAGAACATCTGCCTGTAAAGACCAGGCATTGGAATAAAAGCCTTGACTTTAAAAAGGTATCCACAGTGTGTGTGTGTGTGTGTGTGTGTGTGTGTGTGTGTGTGTGTGTGTGTGTGTGTGTGTGTGTGTGTGTGTGAGAGAGGTTCTATATACCTGAGCAGGCTAAGGGGCATGACCCCAGGGGACTCTGAGGCAGGGACAGTCTCTGTGTCAGTAACAGGTGTAGTGGCTGTGGTCGTGTCCTCCAGAGAGGAGCTCATGAAGGAGGTGGTGCTGGAGGCAGAGGGGCTGGTGGTGATGGGGGTCTGGGCCTGCTGCTCTCCCTGCGCACCCTCCTCACACTCTGGGTCAGCTAACACACCGGGAGAGAGACCACACACACTTAGTACACAGTTACAGAGTTACAACAGGGTTACAACAGGGTTACTACAGCGTTACTACAGGGTTACAACAGAGTTACTACAGGGTAACTACAGGGTTAGTACAGGGTAACTACAGGGTTAGTACAGGGTAACTACAGGGTTAGTACAGGGTAACTACAGAGTTACTACAGGGTTAGTACAGGGTTACTACAGGGTTAGTACAGGGTTACTACAGGGTTACAACAGGGTTAGTACAGGGTTAGTACAGGGTTACTACAGGGTTAGTACAGGGTTAGTACAGGGTAACTACAGGGTTACTACAGGGTTACTACAGCGTTAGTACAGGGTTAGTACAGGGTAACTACAGAGTTACTACAGGGTTAGTACAGGGTTAGTACAGGGTTACTACAGGGTTACAACAGAGTTACAACAGGGTTACTACAGGGTTACTACAGGGTTACAACAGGGTTAGTACAGGGTTAGTACAGGGTTACTACAGAGTAACTACAGGGTTACTACAGGGTTACTACAGGGTTACTACAGAGTTACAACAGGGTTACTACAGGGTTACTACAGGGTAACTACAGGGTAACTACATGGTAACTACAGGGTTACAACAGGGTTACAACAGGGTTACAACAGGGTTAGTACAGGGTTACAACAGGGTTAGTACAGGGTTACTACAGGGTTACTACAGGGTTACTACAGGGTTACTACAGGGTTACAACAGGGTAACTACATAGTTACTACAGGGTAACTACAGAGTTACTACAGGGTTAGTACAGGGTAACTACAGAGTTACTACAGGGTTAGTACAGGGTTAGTACAGGGTTACTACAGGGTTACTACAGGGTTAGTACAGGGTAACTACAGAGTTACTACAGGGTTACTACAGGGTTACTACAGGGTAACTACAGGGTTACTACAGAGTTACTACAGGGTTAGTACATGGTAACTACAGAGTTACTACAGGGTTACTACAGGGTAACTACAGGGTTAGTACAGGGTTACTACAGGGTAACTACAGGGTTACTACAGGGTTACTACAGGGTTACTACAGGGTAACTACAGGGTAACTACAGAGTTACAGGGTTACTACAGGGTAACTACAGGGTAACTACAGAGTTACAGGGTTACTACAGGGTAACTACAGGGTAACTACAGGGTTACAACAGGGTTACAACAGTGTTACAACAGGGTTACTACAGGGTTACTACAGGGTTACTACAGGGTTACAACAGAGTTACAACAGGTTTACTACAGAATTACAGGGTTACTACAGGGTAACTACAGAGTTACAACAGGGTTACAACAGTTACAACAGGGTTACAACAGGGTTACTACAGGGTTACTACAGGGTTACAACAGAGTTACAACAGGGTTACTACAGGGTTACTACAGGGTTACAACAGAGTTACAACAGGGTTACAACAGAGTTACAACAGGGTTACTACAGGGTTACAACAGGGTTACAACAGGGTAACTACAGAGTTACAACAGGGTAACTACAGAGTTACAACAGGGTTACAACAGGGTTACAACAGGGTTACTACAGGGAAGGCCCCAGGAAGACCCCAGTCCAGGCCCCGAGATGGAAAAGCCTTCCCTAACAAACAACATGTTATTTATCTCTGTGTTACTCACCAGGTCTGGCCTTGCCTCCACTGCAGTGTTCGTCCAGCAGCCCGCTGACCACCAATTTATAGATCATGGCCTGAGCCCTCTCCAAATCGGCCAATCCCAACGCCCGCTTGATGGGTGACCTCATCACGGCACGCTTGACCATGTGACGCATCAGGAACTGCAGTGCCGCCCTCATCTCAACTTCCTCCTGGCACACGGGCGAGGGCGCTGCGCCACTAGGGGTGGACGCGGCGTTCAGGTCTGCATTGTGTCCACTGGGAGCAGGCTCCGGCTGAACCTGGACCTATTACAGAGTGGGTCGTTAGCAGACACTTTGATTGAACCTGGACCTATTACAGAGAGGGCCGTTAGCAGACGTTTTGATTGAACCTGGACCTATTACAGAGTGGACCAATAGCAGACACTGATTGAACCTGGACCTATTACAGAGTGGGCCAATAGCAGACGTTTGAATTAAACCTGGACCTATTACAGAGAGGGCCGTTAGCAGGCTTCGGCTGAACCTGGACCTATTACAGAGTGGGCCAATAGCAGACGTTTTGATTGAACCTGGACCTATTACAGAGTGGGCCAATAGCAGACACTTTGATTGAACCTGGACCTATTACAGAGTGGGCCAATAGCAGACACTTTGATTGAACCTGGACCTATTACAGAGTGGGCCAATAGCAGACACTTTGATTGAACCTGGACCTATTACAGAGTGGGCCAACAGCAGACACTTTGATTGACTAAACACATTTACAGTATACTTGGGGCCATTTCTCGGAAAGGTACTATATGATGTGAGAGCAATGCGGGATTCGAACCCACAACCCTGATGAACTAACCTTGGGTATGAGCAGCAGCTCAACATACTTGGAGCAGGAGAGCAGGGTGCTGAGGGCCTTCATGGCCCCCAGGTAGAGGTAGGACAGCTGCACCGCATGGATCTCAGACTGACTGACCCCTGAGGAGGGAGAGCCATCGTGGCCCCGGCCTTCGTGGCCTTTCCTCCTGTTGCCCTCCTGGGGGGTCTGAGGAGCAGGGGAGAGGTTCTCTGGTCCTCCTCCACCCTGGTGTTGGGAGTCCAAGGCGCAGGAGGAGATCTCGCTCTCTGATTTCGAGTTGGGCACCGCGTGAGCTTTGACCTCGTCCAGGCTGTGTGACACTCTCAGATCAGAGGTTGTCGTCGTGGTGACGGTCCCCGTTGTGGTTGTGTCTTTGGGGTCTGGGGAGACCCTGTGTTGGTGGCTCTGCTCTGTCTCACTAGTTTTGTTGTTGACGTCGTCGTTTGTCGTAGCGGTCGTCGTCGTCGTATCGTGACCTCCGCTGCTACGGTGCTTCTTCTCGTGGCGCCGAGCGCTCAGCTTCCCAGCGTCCTCGTGGATGGAGGTGAGATAGGTGAGGTCGAGGAGCAGGGAAGCGGTGAGGCCTCGGAAGCGTGCCACGTCAAACGGCAGGGGCTCGCAGGGCTCCAGGTTGTACAGGGGAGTGTCACTAGGCGACCAGAAAGTTGGGAAGCTTTAATGAAGAACCAAAAGTGGAGGAACACAAGGAAACACAGAGTAAGGGAAAGAAGGAGAGGAAGAGAGGAAGAATGACATGGTAGAGGAGTGGAGGATGGACGGATGGGGGATGGATGGTAGTCTGGGGGAGGGATGGATGGATGGTAGTCTGGGGGAGGGATGGATGGATGGTAGTCTGGGGGATGGATGGATGGTAGTCTGGGGGATGGATGGATGGTAGTCTGGGGGATGGATGGATGGTAGTCTGGGGGATGGATGGATGGTAGGTAGTCTGGGGGATGGTAGTCTGGGGGATGGATGGATGGTAGTCTGTGGGATGGATGGATGGTAGTCTGGGGGATGGATGGATGGTAGTCTGGGGGGGGATGCTAGTCTGGGGAATGGATGGTAGTCTGGGGGATGGATGGATGGTAGTCTGGGGGATGGATGGTAGTCTGGGGGATGGATGGATGGTAGTCTGGGGAATGGATGGTAGTCTGGGGGATGGATGGATGGTAGTCTGGGGGATGGATGGTAGTCTGGGGGATGGATGGTAGTCTGGGGGATGGATGGTAGTCTGGGGGATGGATGGTAGTCTGGGGGATGGATGGATGGTAGTCTGGTGGGGATGGTAGTCTGGGGGGGGTGGTAGTCTGGGGGAGGGATGGTAGTCTGGGGGATGGATGGATGGTAGTCTGGGGGATGGATGGTAGTCTGGGGGATGGATGGTAGTCTGGGGGATGGTAGTCTGGGGGGATGGTAGTCTGGGGGATGGATGGTAGTCTGGGGGATGGTAGTCTTGGGGGATGGTAGTCTTGGGGATGGTAGTCTGGGGGGATGGTAGTCTGGGGGATGGTAGTCTGGGGGATGGATGGATGGTAGTCTGGGGGCGGGATGGATGGTAGTCTGGGGGATGGATGGTAGTCTGGGGGCGGGATGGATGGTAGTCTGGGGGATGGATGGATGGTAGTCTGGGGGATGGATGGATGGTAGTCTGGGGGATGGATGGATGGTAGTCTGGGGGATGGATGGTAGTCTGGGGGATGGATGGTAGTCTGGGGGCGGGATGGATGGTAGTCTGGGGGATGGATGGATGGTAGTCTGGGGGATGGATGGATGGTAGTCTGGGGGATGGATGGATGGTAGTCTGGGGGATGGATGGTAGTCTGGGGGATGGTAGTCTTGGGGGATGGATGGTAGTCTGGGGGATGGATGGATGGTAGTCTGGGGGATGGATGGATGGTAGTCTGGGGGATGGTAGTCTTGGGGGATGTATGGATGGTAGTCTGGGGGATGGATGGTAGTCTGGGGGATGGATGGATGGTAGTCTGGGGGATGGTAGTCTTGGGGGATGGATGGATGGTAGTCTGGGGGATGGTAGTCTTGGGGATGGATGGTAGTCTGGGGGATGGTAGTCTTGGGGATGGTAGTCTTGGGGGATGGTAGTCTGGGGGATGGTAGTCTGGGGGATGGATGGATGGTAGTCTGGGGGATGGTAGTCTGGGGGATGGATGGATGGTAGTCTGGGGGATGGTAGTCTTGGGGGATGGTAGTCTGGGGGATGGTAGTCTTGGGGGATGGTAGTCTGGGGGATGGTAGTCTGGGGGATGGTAGTCTGGGGGATGGGAGTCTGGGGGATGGATAGTAGTCTGGGGGATGGATGGATGGTAGTCTGGGGGATGGTAGTTTTGGGGAGGGATGGTCATCTGCCCTGGGTGCCAGTCTGTTTCTACTCTCTTGCCATCTCCTTATGGATTTGTCATGTCAATGTTTGTCTTGACAATGACACCTAAGGAGTTTGCCTTGCATAAACAGATCTGGGACCAGGCTAGGTGGATGGGTGGACGAGGGCTGGCGATACAATGGTACCATGCAGAGAAGGGACCAGTCAATTAATGAGTCAATAGGTTATGTACGGGATATGGATGATAAGCCATTGGGAGGATAATGGATGACTATATAGGAGGTATTAAAGAGAGTAAGAATGACATGGTAGAGGAGTGGAGGATGGATGGATGGCTGGGGGATGGATGGCTGGGGGATGGATGGATGGTAGTCTGGGGGATGGCTGGGGGATGGATGGCTGGCTGGGGGATGGATGGATGGATGGCGGATGGATGGATGGTAGTCTGGGGGATGGATGGATGGATGGTAGTCTGGGGGATGGATGGATGGTAGTCTGGGGGATGGATGGATGGATGGTAGTCTGGATGGATGGTAGTCTTGGGGATGGATGGTAGTCTGGGGGATGGTAGTCTTGGGGGATGGTAGTCTGGGGGATGGTAGTCTGGGGGATGGTAGTCTGGGGGATGGTAGTCTGGGGGATGGTAGTCTGGGGGATGGTAGTCTTGGGGGATGGTAGTCTTGGGGGATGGTAGTCTGGGGGGATGGTAGTCTGGGGGATGGTAGTCTGGGGGGATGGTAGTCTGGGGGATGGTAGTCTTGGGGGATGGTAGTCTGGGGGGATGGTAGTCTGGGGGATGGTAGTCTGGGGGGATGGTAGTCTGGGGGATGGTAGTCTTGGGGGATGGTAGTCTGGGGGGATGGTAGTCTGGGGGATGGTAGTCTGGGGGATGGATGGATGGTAGTCTGGGGGATGGATGGATGGATGGGGGATGGATGGATGGTAGTCTGGATGGATGGTAGTCTGGGGGATGGATGGTAGTCTGGGGGATGGATGGATGGTAGTCTGGGGGAGGGATGGATGGATGGTAGTCTGGGGGATGGGTGGATGGTAGTCTGGGGGATGGATGGATGGTAGTCTGGGGGATGGATGGATGGTAGTCTGGGGGATGGATGGATGGTAGTCTGGGGGATGGATGGATGGTAGTCTGGGGGATGGTAGTCTGGGGGATGGATGGTAGTCTGGGGGATGGATGGTAGTCTGGGGATGGATAGTAGTCTGGGGGATGGATGGATGATAGTCTGGGGGATGGTAGTTTTGGGGAGGGATGGTCATCTGCCCTGGGTGCCAGTCTGTTTCTACTCTCTTGCCATCTCCTTATGGAATTGTCATGTCGATGTTTGTCTTGACAATGACACCTAAAGAGTTTGCCTTGCATAAACAGATCTGGAACCAGGCTAGGTGGATGGGTGGAGGAGGGCTGGCGATACAATGGTACCATGCAGAGAAGGGACTAGTCAATGAATGAGTCAATAGGTTATGTACGGGATATGGATGATGGTGGATAAGTCATTGGGAGGATAATGGATGACTATATAGGAGGTATTAATGGTAGTGGATGAGGGTGGTTAGAAGCATGATGGGGTGGGTGGTTCTGGAGGAAAGTATTGAAACAGGGCTGGGTGATGGAGTTTTACAGCAGATTTATGTAAACACAATCAATACAGTCAGTACAGACAGTGTAGATACTATCTATCAGCCAGTGTAGATAATATCTATCAGCCAGTGTAGATAATATCTATCAGCCATAATATCTATCAGCCAGTGTAGATAGTATCTATCAGCCAGTGTAGATACTATCTATCAGTGTAGATAATATCTATCAGCCAGTCTAGATACTATCTATCAGTGTAGATAATATCTATCAGCCAGTCTAGATACTATCTATCAGTGTAGATAATATCTATCAGCCAGTGTAGATAATATCTATCAGCCAGTGTAGATAATATCTATCAGTGTAGATAATATCTATCAGTGTAGATAATATCTATCAGCCAGTGTAGATAATATCTATCAGCCAGTGTAGATAACATCTATCAGCCAGTGTAGATAATATCTATCAGACAGTGTAGATAACATCTATCAGCCAGTGTAGATAACATCTATCAGCCAGTGTAGATACAATCTATCAGCCAGTGTAGATACTATCTATCAGCCAGTGTAGATACTATCTATCAGCCAGTGTAGATAACATCTATCAGCCAGTGTAGATACAATCTATCAGCCAGTGTAGATAATATCTATCAGCCAGTGTAGATACAATCTATCAGCCAGTGTAGATACTATCTATCAGCCAGTGTAGATACTATCTATCAGCCAGTGTAGATACTATCTATCAGCCAGTGTAGATAATATCTATCAGCCAGTGTAGAATATCTATCAGCCAGTGTAGAATATCTATCAGCCAGTGTAGATACTATCTATCAGCCAGTGTAGAATATCTATCAGCCAGTGTAGATACTATCTATCAGCCAGTGTAGAATATCTATCAGCCAGTGTAGATACTATCTATCAGCCAGTGTAGATAATATCTATCAGCCAGTGTAGATAATATCTACATTTAACATTTACATTTAAGTCATTTAGCAGACGCTCTTATCCAGAGCGACTTACAAATCTATCAGCCAGTGTAGATAATATCTATCAGCCAGTGTAGATAATATCTATCAGAGAGTGTACATATTCAGCAAGACATCAAACTGCTTTTCAGTAAACTAAATCTCCTTGAATATAAATCTGAATCCTCCTTCTCCTGAAATGAATGTATTAACACGATTGTGACGGGTATTTTTGAGGGGGGGGGGGGGGGGGGGAATCATGGTTATTGTTCATAATTGTTGGTGAAACGATTATGCTATAATTGTGCCCAGCCCTAATAATACGCCTTGCTTCTCTCAATACCTTAGCCTGGTCTCAGATCAGTTTCTATCAATACCTTAGCCTGGTCTCAGATCAGTTTCTCTCAATACCTTAGCCTGGTCTCAGATCAGTTTCTCTCAATACCTTAGCCTGGTCTCAGATCAGTTTCTCTCAAGACCTTAGCCTGGTCTCAGATCAGTTTCTCTCAAGACCTTATCCTGGTCTCAGATCAGCTCTATCAATACCTTAGCCTGGTCTCAGATCAGTTTCTATCAATACCTTAGCCTGGTCTCAGCTCAGTTTCTATCAATACCTTAGCCTGGTCTCAGATCAGTTTCTGCTATTGCCTATTCCCTTGCCATTGTCAAGCCATGAGAATTCCATTAGACAAAGAGAGCACAAACAGATCTGGGACCAGGCTACCAAGACCTGCAGGGTCAACTATAATGTTAATACCTGATGGTGATCTCAGCCTCGTCCCACTGCACCTTGGCTGAGGTGCTCCCCTCCTTCACCACGCCCAGGAGAGTAGCATGCCGACCGGTCTGTTTGTGTACACAGCGCCCCCCGACACGCAGCCCTGCGTCAGCACCCCCCATCACCGCCAGCACAGGCCACACCTGAGAGTTCAACATGAACAGACAGAGTGTGTCAAGGTACAGTGTCAAGGTGCGGTGTGTCAAGGTACAGTGTCAAGGTGCGGTGTCAAGGTACGGTGTCAAGGTGCGGTGTCAAGGTACGGTGTCAAGGTACGGTGTCAAGGTACGGTGTCAAGGTGCGGTGTGTCATGGTGCGGTGTCAAGGTGCGGTGTGTCAAGGTGCGGTGTCAAGGTGCGGTGTGTCAAGGTGAGGTGTCAAGGTGAGGTGTCAAGGTGAGGTGTGTCAAGGTGCTGTGTCAAGGTGAGGTGTCAAGGTGAGGTGTCAAGGTACAGTGTCAAGGTACGGTGTCAAGGTGCGGTGTGTCAAGGTGCGGTGTCAAGGTGCGGTGTGTCAAGGTACGGTGTCAAGGTACGGTGTCAAGGTGCGGTGTGTCAAGGTATGGTGTCAAGGTGCGGTGTCAAGGTGCGGTGTCATGGTGCGGTGTCATGGTGCTGTGTCATGGTGCGGTGTCAAGGTGCGGTGTGTCAAGGTGCGGTGTGTCAAGGTGAGGTGTCAAGGTGAGGTGTCAAGGTGAGGTGTGTCAAGGTGCTGTGTCAAGGTGAGGTGTCAAGGCGAGGTGTCAAGGTGAGGTGTGTCAAGGTGCGGTGTCAAGGTGAGGTGTCAAGGTGAGGTGTGCCAAGGTGCGGTGTCAAGGTGAGGTGTCAAGGTGAGGTGTGTCAAGGTGCGGTGTCAAGGTGAGGTGTCAAGGTGAGGTGTGTCAAGGTGCGGTGTCATGGTGCGGTGTCAAGGTGCGGTGTGTCAAGGTGCGGTGTCAAGGTGAGGTGTCAAGGTGAGGTGTGTCAAGGTGAGGTGTGTCAAGGTGAGGTGTGTCAAGGTGAGGTGTCAAGGTGAGGTGTCAAGGTGAGGTGTGTCAAGGTGAGATGTCAAGGTGAGGTGTGCCAAGGTGCGGTGTCATGGTGCGGTGCTATGGTGCGGTGTGTCAAGGTGCGGTGTCAAGGTGAGGTGTCAAGGTGAGGTGTGCCAAGGTGCGGTGTCAAGGTGAGGTGTCAAGGTGAGGTGTGTCAAGGTGAGGTGTGTCAAGGTGAGGTGTCAAGGTGAGGTGTCAAGGTGAGGTGTGTCAATGTGCGGTGTCGAGGTGCGGTGTCAAGGTGCGGTGTCATGGTGTGGTGTCGAGGTGTGGTGTCGAGGTGTGGTATCGAGGTGTGGTGTCGAGGTGTGGTGTCATGGTGCGGTGTCAAGGTGCGGTGTCATGGTGTGGTGTCGAGGTGTGGTATCGAGGTGTGGTGTCGAGGTGTGGTGTCATGGTGCGGTGTCGAGGTGAGGTGTCGAGGTGCGGTGTCGAGGTGCGGTGTCGAGGTGAGGTGTCGGGGTGCGGTGTCGAGGTGCGGTGTCATGGCGGTGTCGAGGTGTGGTGTCGAGGTGCGGTGTCATGGCGGTGTCAAGGTGCGGTGTCGAGGTGTTGTGTCGAGGTGTGGTGTCATGGCGGTGTCAAGGTGCGGTGTCGAGGTGCTGTGTCATGGTGTTGTGTCGAGGTGTTGTGTCGAGGTGTGGTGTCGAGGTGCGGTGTCAAGGTGCGGTGTCGAGGTGTTGTGTCGAGGTGTGGTGTCGAGGTGTTGTGTCGAGGTGTGGTGTCAAGGTGTGGTGTCGAGGTGCGGTGTCAAGGTACGGTGTCGAGGTGCGGTGTCATGGTACGGTGTCGAGGTGCGGTGTCGAGGTGCGGTGTCATGGTACGGTGTCAAGGTGCGGTGTCGAGGTGCGGTGTCGAGGTGTTGTGTCGGGGTGCGGTGTCGAGGTGCGGTGTCATGGCGGTGTCAAGGTGTGGTGTCGAGGTGCGGTGTCATGGTACGGTGTCGAGGTGTGGTGTCAAGGTGCGGTGTCGAGGTGTTGTGTCATGGCGGTGTCGAGGTGCGGTGTCATGGCGGTGTCGAGGTGTGGTGTCATGGCGGTGTCGAGGTGAGGTGTCGAGGTGTTGTGTCGAGGTGCGGTGTCGAGGTGTTGTGTCATGGCGGTGTCGAGGTGTGGTGTCATGGCGGTGTCGAGGTGCGGTGTCATGGCGGTGTCGAGGTGTGGTGTCATGGCGGTGTCGAGGTGAGGTGTCGAGGTGTGGTGTCAAGGTGCGGTGTCGAGGTGTTGTGTCATGGCGGTGTCGAGGTGCGGTGTCATGGCGGTGTCGAGGTGTGGTGTCATGGCGGTGTCGAGGTGAGGTGTCGAGGTGTTGTGTCGAGGTGTTGTGTCGAGGTGTTGTGTCGAGGTACGGTGTCGAGGTGTTGTGTCGAGGTGTTGTGTCGAGGTGTTGTGTCGAGGTGTTGTGTCGAGGTGTTGTGTCGAGGTGTTGTGTCGAGGTGTTGTGTCGAGGTGTTGTGTCGAGGTGTTGTGTCGAGGTGTTGTGTCGAGGTGTTGTGTCGAGGTGTTGTGTCGAGGTGTTGTGTCGAGGTGCGGTGTCGAGGTGCGGTGTCGAGGTGCGGTATCATGGCGGTGTCGAGGTGTGGTGTCGAGGTGCGGTGTCATGGCGGTGTCAAGGTGCGGTGTCGAGGTGCTGTGTCATGGTGTTGTGTCGAGGTGTTGTGTCGAGGTGTGGTGTCGAGGTGTTGTGTCGAGGTGTTGTGTCGAGGTGTTGTGTCGAGGTGCGGTGTCGAGGTGTTGTGTCGAGGTGTTGTGTCGAGGTGCGGTGTCATGGCGGTGTCGAGGTGTGGTGTCGAGGTGCGGTGTCATGGCGGTGTCAAGGTGCGGTGTCGAGGTGTTGTGTCGAGGTGTGGTGTCATGGCGGTGTCAAGGTGCGGTGTCAAGGTGCGGTGTCGAGGTGCTGTGTCATGGTGTTGTGTCGAGGTGTTGTGTCGAGGTGTGGTGTCGAGGTGTTGTGTCGAGGTGTGGTGTCGAGGTGTGGTGTCGAGGTGCTGTGTCATGGTGTTGTGTCGAGGTGTTGTGTCGAGGTGTTGTGTCGAGGTGTTGTGTCATGGTGCGGTGTCGAGGTGTGGTGTCGAGGTGTGGTGTCGAGGTGCGGTGTCAAGGTGCGGTGTGTCAAGGTGCGGTGTCGAGGTGCGGTGTCGAGGTGCGGTGTCGAGGTGCGGTGTCGAGGTGCGGTGTCGAGGTGCGGTGTCGAGGTGTGGTGTCGAGGTGTGGTGTCGAGGTGTTGTGTCGAGGTGTTGTGTCGAGGTGCGGTGTCATGGTGTCGAGGTGTGGTGTCGAGGTGCGGTGTCATGGCGGTGTCAAGGTGCGGTGTCGAGGTGTTGTGTCGAGGTGTGGTGTCATGGCGGTGTCAAGGTGCGGTGTCAAGGTGCGGTGTCGAGGTGCTGTGTCATGGTGTTGTGTCGAGGTGTTGTGTCGAGGTGTTGTGTCGAGGTGTTGTGTCATGGTGCGGTGTCGAGGTGTGGTGTCGAGGTGTGGTGTCGAGGTGTTGTGTCGAGGTGTGGTGTCGAGGTGCGGTGTCGAGGTGTTGTGTCGAGGTGTGGTGTCGAGGTGCGGTGTCAAGGTGCGGTGTCAAGGTGCGGTGTCGAGGTGCGGTGTCGAGGTGCGGTGTCGAGGTGCGGTGTCGAGGTGCGGTGTCGAGGTGCGGTGTCGAGGTGCGGTGTCGAGGTGTGGTGTCGAGGTGTGGTGTCGAGGTGTGGTGTCGAGCTGCGGTGTCGAGGTGTGGTGTCATGGTGTGGTGTCATGGTGCGGTGTGTCATGGTGCGGTGTGTCATGGTGCGGTGTGTCAAGGTGTTGTCAAGTGTTTCTTGCAAATAAATTAAAAACTATTAGCCTGGGTACCAGTATGTTTGTAATAACATTCCACACTCATGCCAAAAACATTGTGGAATAATATCAAAACCAGAATGGTACCCAGGCTAACAAAGACTGATAACCACAACAAAACGTCAGATATACAGACCTCTGTACAGAGGGTCCTGAGGTGGTGGTCAGAGAGATCCCCCAGACCTCCGTGCCCCTGGCGGCCCCCGTGTCCCGGCCGGCCCCTCTCCTCCTCCCCTCTCTGGGGGTCCCTGGACGAGTCCCTCTGGTCCCTCTGGGCATCATGCTCCTCTCTGCTCTGCACCGAACGACTCTTCTTTAACCTCTGACCTGATGTGTCATATGATGTGTTACTGTACATGTGATGGTGCTGACTGTGGGCCTTTTAATATTAACTCACAGAAATTGTAAGGCCTGGGTGTCGGAGTGTGGAGTCAACACGCAGGAAACAGCAGGTGCCAAATACAAAATGTTCTTTAATGAACACGGACCATATAGTCCACCCTATTAACACACTGGGTGTACTCTCTAACCAACCCCAGACACGGGGAAAAGGAACACAGTCCAGAAAACACGTAGTACACAATCAACACCACTACTTACAAGCAAACAATCCCGCACAAAGAAACGTGCGGGCCGGCTGACTAATAAGCCCAACTAATTAACCCTAATACACCACAGGTGAACCCAATAACCACATAGGGAGGGGAGAAAAGGATCAATGGCAGCTAATAGGCCGGTGACGACGACCGCCGAGCGCCACCCGAACGGGAAGGAGAGCCTGCCTCGGTCGAAGTCGTGACAGAAATGATGTTTAAATCAGGCTGGTCAACATGTGCAAAAGGGCCTTTTAATATTTAAATCAGGCTGGTCAACATGTGCAAAAGGGCCTTTTAATATTTAAATCAGGCTGGTCAACATGTGCAAAAGGGCCTTTTAATATTTAAATCAGGCTGGTCAACATGTGGAAAAGGGCCTTTTAATATTTAAATCAGGCTGGTCAACATGTGCAAAAGGGCCTTTTAATATTTAAATCAGGCTGGTCAACATGTGCAAAAGGGCCTTTTAATATTTAAATCAGGCTGGTCAACATGTGGAAAAGGGCCTTTTAATATTTAAATCAGGCTGGTCAACATGTGGAAAAGGGCCTTTTAATATTTAAATCAGGCTGGTCAACATGTGGAAAAGGGCCTTTTAATATTTAAATCAGGCTGGTCAACATGTGGAAAAGGGCCTTTTAATATTTAAATCAGGCTGGTCAACATGTGGAAAAGTCAGGAAATTCAAATGAGCATATCAAGCCCTAACTTTAACCAATGAGCAACACAAGCCCTAACTTTAACCAATGAGCAACACAAGCCCCAACTTTATCCAATGAGCAAAACAAGCCCTAACTTTATCCAATGAGCATCACAAGCCCTAACTTTAACCAATGAGCAACACAAGCCCCAACTTTATCCAATGAGCAACACAAGCCCTCACTTTATCCAATGAGCAACACAAGCCCCAACTTTATCCAATGAGCATCACAAGCCCTAACTTTATCCAATGAGCAACACAAGCCCCAACTTTATCCAATGAGAAACACAAGCCCTAACTGTATCCAATGAGCAACACAAGCCCCAACTTTAACCAATGAGAAACACAAGTCCTAACTTTATCCAATGAGCAACACAAGCCCCAACTTTATCCAATGAGCAACACAAGCCCCAACTTTATCCAATGAGCATCACAAGCCCTAACTTTATCCAATGAGCAACACAAGCCCTAACTTTAACCAATGAGCAACACAAGCCCCAACTTTATCCAATGAGCAAAACAAGCCCTAACTTTATCCAATGAGCATCACAAGCCCTAACTTTATCCAATGAGCATCACAAGCCCTAACTTTAACCAATGAGCAACACAAGCCCCAACTTTATCCAATGAGCAACACAAGCCCTCACTTTATCCAATGAGCAACACAAGCCCCAACTTTATCCAATGAGCATCACAAGCCCTAACTTTATCCAATGAGCAACACAAGCCCCAACTTTATCCAATGAGAAACACAAGCCCTAACTGTATCCAATGAGCAACACAAGCCCCAACTTTAACCAATGAGAAACACAAGTCCTAACTTTATCCAATGAGCAACACAAGCCCCAACTTTATCCAATGAGCAACACAAGCCCCAACTTTATCCAATGAGCAACACAAGCCCCAACTTTATCCAATGAGCAACACAAGCCCTAACTTTATCCAATGAGCAACACAAGCCCCAACTTTATCCAATGAGCAAAACAAGCCCTAACTTTATCCAATGAGCATCACAAGCCCTAACTTTATCCAATGAGCATCACAAGCCCTAACTTTAACCAATGAGCAACACAAGCCCCAACTTTATCCAATGAGCAACACAAGCCCTCACTTTATCCAATGAGCAACACAAGCCCCAACTTTATCCAATGAGCATCACAAGCCCTAACTTTATCCAATGAGCAACACAAGCCCCAACTTTATCCAATGAGAAACACAAGCCCTAACTGTATCCAATGAGCAACACAAGCCCCAACTTTAACCAATGAGAAACACAAGTCCTAACTTTATCCAATGAGCAACACAAGCCCCAACTTTATCCAATGAGCAACACAAGCCCCAACTTTATCCAATGAGCACTAACAAGGTAGAACCAGATGTGACACCTACTACAGGAGCTGTTGGTCTACTGTACTTTAAACTGCCTTGGTGACATGACACAAAGCAGACAGTGAAGTACACATCTCTCCTCAACCTCCCTCCTCTAATGTCCTCTCTCCTCTCCTCTCCTCAACCTCCCTCCTCTAATGTCCTCTCTCCTCTCCTCTCCTCAACCTCCCTCCTCTAATGTCCTCTCTCCTCTCCTCTCCTCAACCTCCCTTCTCTAATGTCCTCTCTCCTCTCCTCAACCTCCCTCCTCTAATGTCCTCTCCTCTCCTCTCCTCTCCTCAACCTCCCTTCTCTAATGTCCTCTCACCTCCTCTCCTCTTCTCTCCCATCTCTCCTCCCTCCCTCCCTCTCCTCTTCTCCCCCCTCCCTCTCCTCTCCCCCCCTCTCCTCTCCCCCTCCTCTCCTCTCCCATCCCCCTCCTCTCTTCTCCCCCCTCTCCTCTCCCATCCCCCTCTCCTCTCCCCTCCCCTCTCCTCTCCCATCCCCCTCTTCTCTCCCCTCCCCCTCCTCTCTTATCCCCCCCTCTCCTCTCCCATCCCCCTCTCCTCTCTTCCCCCTCCTCTCCCCCCTCCTCTCCCCTCCCCTCCTCTCCCCTCCTCCTCTCCTCCCCCTCCCCTCCTCTCCTCTCCTCTCACCTCCTCCTCCAGTACCGTTGGCTGAGTCTCTGAAGCAGGGTTTGATTTTGTGTAGCCTCTCCATCATGATCTTGTTGATGCAGTGTGTCCAGTGGTCCGTGCGGTGCAGGATCCTGATGAGCTGTGTGGTGGCCTCAACCAGCACTGTGGCCACGGGGCTGCAGATAGGGTCACCAGGCAGGAGGTCACGAGGGGTACCCCTCATCTGCATGTCACAGATCTTTACCTGGAACAGAGAGTTAGAGAGCAGTGAGACACATATCTTTACCTGGAACAGAGAGTTAGAGAGCAGTGAGACACATATCTTGACCTGGAACAGAGAGTTAGAGAGCAGTGAGACACATATCTTTACCTGGAACAGAGAGTTAGGGAGCAGTGAGACACATATCTTTACCTGGAACAGAGAGTTATAGGGAGCAGTGAGACACATATCTTTACCTGGAACAGAGAGATAGGGAGCAGTGAGACACATATCTTTACCTGGAACAGAGAGATAGGGAGCAGTGAGACACATATCTTTACCTGGAACAGAGAGTTAGGGAGCAGTGAGACACATATCTTTACCTGGAACAGAGAGTTAGAGAGCAGTGAGACACATATCTTTACCTGGAACAGAGAGTTAGGGAGCAGTGAGACACATATCTTTACCTGGAACAGAGAGTTAGGGAGCAGTGAGACACATATCTTTACCTGGAACAGAGAGTTAGAGAGCAGTGAGACACATATCTTTACCTGGAACAGAGAGATAGGGAGCAGTGAGACACATATCTTGACCTGGAACAGAGAGTTAGAGAGCAGTGAGACACATATCTTTACCTGGAACAGAGAGATAGGGAGCAGTGAGACACATATCTTTACCTGGAACAGAGAGTTAGGGAGCAGTGAGACACATATCTTTACCTGGAACAGAGAGATAGGAAGCAGTGAGACACATATCTTTACCTGGAGACAGAGAGTTAGGGAGCAGTGAGACACATATCTTTCCCTGGAACAGAGAGTTAGGGAGCAGTGAGACACATATCTTTACCTGGAACAGAGAGATAGGGAGCAGTGAGACACATATCTTTACCTGGAACAGAGTTAGGGAGCAGTGAGACACATATCTTTACCTGGAACAGAGAGTTAGGGAGCAGTGAGACACATATATTTACCTGGAACAGCGAGTTAGGGAGCAGTGAGACACATATCTTTACCTGGAACAGAGAGATAGGGAGCAGTGAGACACATATCTTTACCTGGAACAGAGAGATAGGGAGCAGTGAGACACATATCTTGACCTGGAAAAGAGAGTTAGGGAGCAGTGAGACACATATCTTTACCTGGAACAGAGAGATAGGGAGCAGTGAGACACATATCTTTACCTGGAACAGAGAGTTAGGGAGCAGTGAGACACATATCTTTACCTGGAACAGAGAGTTAGGGAGCAGTGAGACACATATCTTTACCTGGAACAGAGAGTTAGCTGCAATTTGGCCAGATGAAAAAAAAAAAAAAAAAAATCAGGGTTACAAACCAAAATCTGTCTTATTTTTGATACACAGACGTTGGATTTATTCAGGATGTTGTTGGTACCTCTCTAAATGGATGACTAATTTCACATGGAACAGTGCAAGGTGATGAACCAAGACCACACCATCTGTTTGGTGAGAAGGCCCCAGGCTTAATGATTCTGATGCCAATACGCTCTGTCTTTAACAAACTCATGTTTTTGTGTATTTTCACTGTGGAACTGGTCTATGTTTAGGTGGGTTATAGGCTAGGCTAACTAACTTGTCTATGTTTAGGTGGGTTATAGGCTAGGCTAACTAACTTGTCTATGTTTAGGTGGGTTATAGGCTTGGCTAACTAACTTGTGTATGTTTAGGTGGGTTATAGGCTAGGCTAACTAACGTGTCTATGTTTAGGTGGGTGATAGGCTAGGCTAACTAACCTGTCTATGTTTAGGTGGGTTATAGGCTAGGCTAACTAACGTGTCTATGTTTAGGTGGGTTATAGGCTAGGCTAACTAACATGTCTATGTTTAGGTGGGTTATAGGCTAGGCTAACTAACCTGTCTATGTTTAGGTGGGATATAGGCTAGGCTAACTAACATGTCTATGTTTAGGTGGGTTATAGACTAGGCTAACTATCGTGTCTATGTTTAGGTGGGTTATAGGCTAGGCTAACTAACTTGTCTATGTTTAGGTGGGTTATAGGCTAGGCTAACTAACGTGTCTATGTTTAGGTGGGTTATAGGCTAGGCTAACTAACTTGTCTATGTTTAGGTGGGTTATAGGCTAGGCTAACTAACCTGTCTATGTTTAGGTGGGATATAGGCTAGGCTAACTAACATGTCTATGTTTAGGTGGGTTATAGACTAGGCTAACTATCTTGTCTATGTTTAGGTGGGTTATAGGCTAGGCTAACTAACATGTCTATGTTTAGGTGGGTTATAGGCTAGGCTAACTAACCTGTCTATGTTTAGGTGGGTTATAGGCTAGGCTAACTAACGTGTCTATGTTTAGGTGGGTTATAGGCTAGGCTAACTAACCTGTCTATGTTTAGGTGGGTTATAGGCTAGGCTAACTAACGTGTCTATGTTTAGGTGGGTTATAGGCTAGGCTAACTAACATGTCTATGTTTAGGTGGGTTATAGGCTAGGCTAACTAACCTGTCTATGTTTAGGTGGGATATAGGCTAGGCTAACTAACATGTCTATGTTTAGGTGGGTTATAGACTAGGCTAACTATCTTGTCTATGTTTAGGTGGGTTATAGGCTAGGCTAACTAACGTGTCTATGTTTAGGTGGGTTATAGGCTAGGCTAACTAACGTGTCTATGTTTAGGTGGGTTATAGGCTAGGCTAACTAACCTGTCTATGTTTAGGTGGGTTATAGGCTAGGCTAACTAACCTGTCTATGTTTAGGTGGGTTATAGGCTAGGCTAACTAACGTGTATATGTTTAGGTGGGTTATAGGCTAGGCTAACTAACGTGTCTATGTTTAGGTGGGTTATAGGCTAGGCTAACTAACGTGTCTATGTTTAGGTGGGTTATAGGCTAGGCTAACTAACATGTCTATGTTTAGGTGGGTTATAGGCTAGGCTAACTAACCTGTCTATGTTTAGGTGGGTTACCTTTGTTTAACTAGGTTCTATGTTTAACTAGGTTCTATGTTTAACTAGGTTCTATGTTTAACTAGGTTCTAGGTTTAACTAGGTTCTATGTTTAACTAGGTTCTAGGTTTAACTAGGTTCTATGTTTAACTAGGTTCTAGGTTTAACTAGGTTCTATGTTTAACTAGGTTCTATGTTTAACTAGGTTCTAGGTTTAACTATGTTCTATGTTTAACTAGGTTCTATGTTTAACTAGGTTCTAGGTTTAACTAGGTTCTATGTTTAACTAGGTTCTATGTTTAACTAGGTTCTATGTTTAACTAGGTTCTAGGTTTAACTAGGTTCTAGGTTTAACTAGGTTCTAGGTTTAACTAGGTTCTATGTTTAACTAGGTTCTATGTTTAACTAGGTTCTATGTTTAACTAGGTTCTATGTTTAACTAGGTTCTAGGTTTAACTAGGTTCAGTGTTGTCTCACCTTCTCTCCAGGGTTACTGCTGTAGAACATGACACAGGGGTAGAGCTCTGTGGCGTCCACGTCCTCAAAGGCTAACTTGGGCTCCTGTGGAGAACAATAACAGGCTTCTGTAAACATAGCAGAGACTATGTTTACAGTCTCAAACACTCTGGTGTCTCTAGAGGGGGGGGGCACTCTGGTGTCTCTAGAGGGGGGGGGGCACTCTGGTGTCTCTAGAGGGGGGGCACTCTGGTGTCTCTAGGGGGAGGGGGGGGGCACTCTGGTGTCTCTAGGGGGGGGGGAGGGTGGCACTCTGGTGTCTCTGGGAGGGAGGGGGCACTCTGGTGTCTCTGGGAGGGAGGGGGCACTCTGGTGTCTCTAAGGGGGGTGGGGGGGGCACTCTGGTGTCTCTGGGGGGGGGGGCACTCTGGTGTCTCTAGGGGGGGGGGGGGCACTCTGGTGTCTCTAGGGGAGGGGGGGGGCACTCTGGTGTCTCTAGGGGGGGGGGGCACTCTGGTCTCTAGGGGGGGGGGGCACTCTGGTGTCTCTAGGGGGGGTAACACCCTGGTGTCTCTAGGGGGGGTAACACCCTGGTGTCTCTAGGGGGGGTAACACCCTGGTGTCTCTAGGGGGGGTAACACCCTGGTGTCTCTAGGGGGGGTAACACCCTGGTGTCTCTAGTCTCTGTGTTTCAGACTGTAAACTGTCAGTCATGCGGGGGACCCTGCTGATAGATATTGATCTCTCCACCCCTCCCTCCCCCTCCCTCTCTCTCCCTCCCCCTCCCCCTCACTCTCTCCCTCTCTCTCCCTCCCTCCCTCTCCCTCCCTCTCTCTCCCTATCATCTATACATCTCTCTCCCTCCCTCTCTCTCCCTATCATCTATACATCTCTCTCCCTCCCTCTCTCTCTCTCTCCCTCTCTCTCCCTCCCTCCCTCTCCCTCCCTCTCTCTCTCTCCCTATCATCTATACATCTCTCTCCCTCCCTCTCTCTCCCTGTCATCTATACATCTCTCTCTGTGAGGAGACTGTAATGACTTGTCATCAGACGTCATGGGGTTTTAATTGTTTTGGGAAGAGTTTATAGAGTTTATAGTCTGGCTCAAAGGGGGCCAGTCACGGTGAAAAGCATCTCAGAAGTCGAGGGGGAAAAGGCCGACTGACAGTAGTTTCATCTCCTGACCTCTCCGTTCTTCCCGAAGGAGACGGTGCGAGCCTCCATGTCCAACACACAGCTGATGTAGTCTCCCTGGGTGAAGGAGGAGAGGGTGAGGGTCTGCTCTCCGTTGTGGTACAGGTTCCCGCTGTAGGCCCGGTACAGCCACATGTCTGACGTGGTGCGGTGGTTGAAGTCGTGGACAGGCCAACGGGACACCCCGACGCACGTCCCCTCGTTCCCACGGTTCTCCTTCACAATGTAGAACTACAAACAAACAAGACACAATGTTATGAGATACAGGAAACACATTACATAAGGGGCGTGACGCAGCGGCACGGGAGCTCATTACTGAAGACGCAGCGGCACGGGAGCTCATTACTGAAGACGCAGCGACACGGGAGCTCATTACTGAAGACGCAGCGACACGGGAGCTCATTACTGAAGACGCAGCGACACGGGAGCTCATTACTGAAGACGCAGCAACACGGGAGCTCATTACTGAAGACGCAGCAACACGGGAGCTCATTAATGAAGACGCAGCAACACGGGAGCTCATTACTGAAGACGCAGCAACACGGGAGCTCATTAATGAAGACGCAGCGACACGGGAGCTCATTACTGAAGACGCAGCGACACGGGAGCTCATTACTGAAGACGCAGCGACACGGGAGCTCATTACTGAAGACGCAGCAACACGGGAGCTCATTACTGAAGACGCAGCAACACGGGAGCTCATTACTGAAGACGCAGCGACACGGGAGCTCATTAATGAAGACGCAGCAGTACGGGAGCTCATTAATGAAGACGCAGCAGTACGGGAGCTCATTACTGAAGACGCAGCAGTACGGGAGCTCATTACTGAAGACGCAGCAGTACGGGAGCTCATTACTGAAGACGCAGCGACACGGGAGCTCATTAATGAAGACGCAGCAGTACGGGAGCTCATTAATGAAGACGCAGCAGCACGGGAGCTCATTACTGAAGACGCAGCGGCACGGGAGCTCATTACTGAAGACGCAGCAACACGGGAGCTCATTAATGAAGACGCAGCAACACGGGAGCTCATTACTGAAGACGCAGCAACACGGGAGCTCATTACTGAAGACGCAGCAGCACGGGAGCTCATTACTGAAGACGCAGCAGCACGGGAGCTCATTACTGAAGACGCAGCAACACGGGAGCTCATTAATGAAGACGCAGCGACACGGGAGCTCATTACTGAAGACGCAGCGACACGGGAGCTCATTACTGAAGACGCAGCGACACGGGAGCTCATTAATGAAGACGCAGCAGTACGGGAGCTCATTAATGAAGACGCAGCAGCACGGGAGCTCATTAATGAAGACGCAGCAGCACGGGAGCTCATTAATGAAGACGCAGCAACACGGGAGCTCATTACTGAAGACGCAGCGACACGGGAGCTCATTAATGAAGACGCAGCGACACGGGAGCTCATTAATGAAGACGCAGCGACACGGGAGCTCATTACTGAAGACGCAGCGACACGGGAGCTCATTACTGAAGACGCAGCGACACGGGAGCTCATTACTGAAGACGCAGCGACACGGGAGCTCATTACTGAAGACGCAGCGACACGGGAGCTCATTACTGAAGACGCAGCAACACGGGAGCTCATTAATGAAGACGCAGCAGTACGGGAGCTCATTACTGAAGACGCAGCGACACGGGAGCTCATTACTGAAGACGCAGCGACACGGGAGCTCATTACTGAAGACGCAGCGACACGGGAGCTCATTACTGAAGACGCAGCGGCTCCAGGTAACTGCCAAAATAAAGGAAACACCAACATAAAGTGTGTTAATAGGGCGTTGGGTCACCACCAGCCAGAACAGCTTCAATGCACCTCGACATAGATTCTACAGGAGTCTGGAACTCTATTGGAGGGATTGTGACACCATTCTTCCATGAGAAGGTGCATCATTTGGTGTTTTGTTGATGGTGGTGGAAAACGCTGTCTCAGGCACCGCTACAGAATCTCCCATAAGTCCTCAGTTGGGTTCAGATATGGTGACTGAGACACACACACACAAACACAAACACACACACACACACACACACAGCAGGACGTAATGCTCTTCAGACGGCTGACACATGCCATTTCCCCTCAAACGTTAGCAACGGGACAGTAGGCGTGTTTTCACATGCCATTTCTCCTCAAACGTTAGCAACGGGACAGTAGGCGTGTTTTCACATGCCATTTCCCCTCAAACGTTAGCAACGGGACAGTAGGCGTGTTTTCACATGCCATTTCCCCTCAAACGTTAGCAACGGGACAGTAGGCGTGTTTTCACATGCCATTTCTCCTCAAACGTTAGCAACGGGACAGTAGGCGTGTTTTCACATGCCATTTCTCCTCAAACGTTAGCAACGGGACAGTAGGCGTGTTTTCACATGCCATTTCCCCTCAAACGTTAGCAACGGGACAGTAGGCGTGTTTTCACATGCCATTTCTCCTCAAACGTTAGCAACGGGACAGTAGGCGTGTTTTCACATGCCATTTCCCCTCAAACGTTAGCAACGGGACAGTAGGCGTGTTTTCACATGCCATTTCTCCTCAAACGTTAGCAACGGGACAGTAGGCGTGTTTTCACATGCCATTTCCCCTCAAACGTTAGCAACGGGACAGTAGGCGTGTTTTCACATGCCATTTCCCCTCAAACGTTAGCAACGGGACAGTAGGCGTGTTTTCACATGCCATTTCCCCTCAAACGTTAGCAACGGGACAGTAGGCGTGTTTTCACATGCCATTTCCCCTCAAACGTTAGCAACGGGACAGTAGGTGTGTTTTCACATGCCATTTCCTCTCAAACGTTAGCAACGGGACAGTAGGCGTGTTTTCACATGCCATTTCCCCTCAAACGTTAGCAACGGGACAGCAGGTGTGTTTTCACATGCCATTTCCCCTCAAACGTTAGCAACGGGACAGTAGGCGTGTTTTCACATGCCATTTCTCCTCAAACGTTAGCAACGGGACAGTAGGCGTGTTTTCACATGCCATTTCTCCTCAAACGTTAGCAACGGGACAGTAGGCGTGTTTTCACATGCCATTTCCCCTCAAACGTTAGCAACGGGACAGTAGGCGTGTTTTCACATGCCATTTCTCCTCAAACGTTAGCAACGGGACAGTAGGCGTGTTTTCACATGCCATTTCCCCTCAAACGTTAGCAACGGGACAGTAGGCGTGTTTTCACATGCCATTTCCCCTCAAACGTTAGCAACGGGACAGTAGGCGTGTTTTCACATGCCATTTCCCCTCAAACGTTAGCAACGGGACAGTAGGCGTGTTTTCACATGCCATTTCTCCTCAAACGTTAGCAACGGGACAGTAGGCGTGTTTTCACATGCCATTTCTCCTCAAACGTTAGCAACGGGACAGTAGGCGTGTTTTCACATGCCATTTCCCCTCAAACGTTAGCAACGGGACAGTAGGCGTGTTTTCACATGCCATTTCTCCTCAAACGTTAGCAACGGGACAGTAGGCGTGTTTTCACATGCCATTTCCCCTCAAACGTTAGCAACGGGACAGTAGGCGTGTTTTCACATGCCATTTCCCCTCAAACGTTAGCAACGGGACAGTAGGCGTGTTTTCACATGCCATTTCCCCTCAAACGTTAGCAACGGGACAGTAGGTGTGTTTTCACATGCCATTTCCTCTCAAACGTTAGCAACGGGACAGTAGGCGTGTTTTCACATGCCATTTCCCCTCAAACGTTAGCAACGGGACAGCAGGTGTGTTTTCACATGCCATTTCTCCTCAAACGTTAGCAACGGGACAGCAGGTGTGTTTTCACGTGCCATTTCCCCTCAAACGTTTGCAACGGGACAGTAGGCGTGTTTTCACATGCCATTTCCCCTCAAACGTTAGCAACGGGACAGTAGGCGTGTTTTCACATGCCATTTCCCCTCAAACGTTAGCAACGGGACAGTAGGCGTGTTTTCACATGCCATTTCTCCTCAAACGTTAGCAACGGGACAGTAGGCGTGTTTTCACATGCCATTTCTCCTCAAACGTTAGCAACGGGACAGTAGGCGTGTTTTCACATGCCATTTCCCCTCAAACGTTAGCAACGGGACAGTAGGCGTGTTTTCACATGCCATTTCTCCTCAAACGTTAGCAACGGGACAGTAGGCGTGTTTTCACATGCCATTTCCCCTCAAACGTTAGCAACGGGACAGTAGGCGTGTTTTCACATGCCATTTCCCCTCAAACGTTAGCAACGGGACAGTAGGCGTGTTTTCACATGCCATTTCCCCTCAAACGTTAGCAACGGGACAGTAGGTGTGTTTTCACATGCCATTTCCTCTCAAACGTTAGCAACGGGACAGTAGGCGTGTTTTCACATGCCATTTCCCCTCAAACGTTAGCAACGGGACAGCAGGTGTGTTTTCACATGCCATTTCTCCTCAAACGTTAGCAACGGGACAGCAGGTGTGTTTTCACGTGCCATTTCCCCTCAAACGTTAGCAACGGGACAGCAGGTGTGTTTTCACATGCCATTTCTCCTCAAACGTTAGCAACGGGACAGCAGGTGTGTTTTCACGTGCCATTTCCCCTCAAACGTTTGCAACGGGACAGTAGGCGTGTTTTCACATGCCATTTCTCCTCAAACGTTAGCAACGGGACAGCAGGTGTGTTTTCACGTGCCATTTCCCCTCAAACGTTAGCAACGGGACAGTAGGCGTGTTTTCACATGCCATTTCCCCTCAAACGTTAGCAACGGTACAGTAGGTATGTTTTCACATGTCATTTCCCCTCAAACATTAGCAACGGGACAGTAGGTGATGTACTGTACCTTCCACTGGTAGCACCCAGAGGAGATGCCGGTAGAGGCCAGTCCATATCCCTTCCCCCCGCTGCCGTGGGTCAGCCCCTGGCCATTCTCCACCACACAACACTGAGTCTTCTCCGTGTCAAACGACACCTCCTGGATAGGAAGGTTCTCATCCTCCTCCTCACCCTGGGGACAGATGGATGAATCAGTTAGTCAGATTGCGAGCCAGTTAATACACAGAGAAGAAGAAGACAAAGAAGAAGAAAGAAATAATAATAAGAAAAATAAAAAAAATAAAAAAAATAATAAATAATAATTAATAATAAAATAATAATTAAGAAAGAAAAAGAAGAAGAAAGAGAAGAAAAAAGAAAAAGAAGAAGAAAAAGAAGAAGAAAGAGAAGAAGCAATAAGAATAAGAAGCGATATAGAGTGCATTACGAGTTGTCCTGTACCTGTAGTTTAAGCTCCTGCTCTTTCTCTTTCATCTGGATGGTGTGCTTGGCCTGGGCGATGGGAGCTTCCCACATACAGTCAGCCAGCAGGGAGAAGAGACGCTCCACCACCTAGAGGAGGACCACACCTTTTACCAGCTACATCATCACATCCTCTTATTAGGACCTCACCAGTGACTTAAACTGGGTCAATGTGAGAGGCTTCACTCTGCATACAGCTCCAGTACCTGTGTCATCTGGTCGTTCTCTACACTGGCCTCACAGGCAGGCAGCACAGCCTCCAGAACATGAAGGGCCAGGAGACGAGTTCTCAGGTTGCCCACCAGGGGGACTCCTACAGACAAACCACAATAACACTTGTCATTGAAAATCAAAAAAGGAAAAATCTACGCAAATAGGTGCTAAGCGATATTAACAAATCCAAAAAGCCAGGCACTCGTGTGAGTTTGAAAGTTAAAAAGCGTTTTAATGAATGTTTATTAAATTATTAAATTAAATTATTATTTATTTATTAAAATAAACCTTTATCCGTTTGACCTGATCTTTGACAAATACCATATTGAAAGGAAGACACTGGTGAAAACGGAGGCCTTGTGCAATGGTAAGTCCTTACATCTGCCCTGACGTCGGTCAGGATTTATATTAAATGGTTGGAGGTCCCGGTCCATATCTAGTCTATTTTTAAATCTATGTAAAGAAACAATCTAAACTTACAGACTAGTGATTTTCATAATGCATTTTAAATGTACAAATACAGTTTATTGGACAGTACCCGAGCAGCATTTCTGTGCAGCGATGTTGAGCAGCACCTCTGTCCACTTTGGAGAAGACATCTTGGATTGGATGGCCTTGGAGGAGACAACTCGTCTCAGGAACACCAGGAAGTCGCCCAGGTGAAGCTCTGCTGTGTGCTGCTTACGTACCAACGCTACGGAACACATCAACAACAACAACAACAACATATTACAGAGTGAAGCTCTACAGGGTGCTGTTTCCACTCCAACACAACAACATATTACAGAGTGAAGCTCTACAGGGTGCTGTTTCCACTCCAACACAACAACAACATATTACAGAGTGAAGCTCTACAGGGTGCTGTTTCCACTCCAACACAACAACATATTACAGAGTGAAGCTCTACAGGGTGCTGTTTCCACTCCAACACAACAACATATTACAGAGTGAAGCTCTACAGGGTGCTGTTTCCACTCCAACACAACAACATATTACAGAGTGAAGCTCTACAGGATGCTGTTTCCCTCCAACACAACAACAACATATTACAGAGTGAAGCTCTACAGGGTGCTGTTTCCACTCCAACACAACAACATATTACAGAGTGAAGTTCTACAGGGTGCTGTTTCCACTCCAACACAACAACATATTACAGAGTGAAGCTCTACAGGGTGCTGTTTCCACTCCAACACAACAACATATTACAGAGTGAAGCTCTACAGGGTGCTGTTTCCACTCCAACACAACAACATATTACAGAGTGAAGCTCTACAGGGTGCTGTTTCCACTCCAACACAACAACATATTACAGAGTGAAGCTCTACAGGGTGCTGTTTCCACTCCAACACAACAACATATTACAGAGTGAAGCTCTACAGGATGCTGTTTCCCTCCAACACAACAACAACATATTACAGAGTGAAGCTCTACAGGGTGCTGTTTCCACTCCAACACAACAACATATTACAGAGTGAAGCTCTACAGGGTGCTGTTTCCACTCCAACACAACAACATATTACAGAGTGAAGCTCTACAGGGTGCTGTTTCCACTCCAACACAACAACATATTACAGAGTGAAGCTCTACAGGGTGCTGTTTCCACTCCAACACAACAACATATTACAGAGTGAAGCTCTACAGGGTGCTGTTTCCACTCCAACACAACAACATATTACAGAGTGAAGCTCTACAGGGTGCTGTTTCCACTCCAACACAACAACATATTACTGAGTGAAGCTCTACAGGGTGCTGTTTCCACTCCAACACAACAACATATTACAGAGTGAAGCTCTACAGGGTGCTGTTTCCACTCCAACAACAACATATTACAGAGTGAAGCTCTACAGGGTGCTGTTTCCACTCCAACAACAACAACATATTACAGAGTGAAGCTCTAAAGGGTGCTGTTTCCACTCCAACACAACAACACAACAACATATTACAGAGTGAAGCTCTGCTGTGTGCTGCTTCCACTCCAACACATCAACAACAACATATTACAGAGTGAAGCTCTACAGGGTGCTGTTTCCACTCCAACAACAACAACATATTACAGAGTGAAGCTCTACAGGGTGCTGTTTCCACTCCAACACAACAACATATTACAGAGTGAAGCTCTACAGGGTGCTGTTTCCACTCCAACACAACAACATATTACAGAGTGAAGCTCTACAGGGTGCTGTTTCCACTCCAACACAACAACATATTACAGAGTGAAGTTCTACAGGGTGCTGTTTCCACTCCAACACAACAACATATTACAGAGTGAAGCTCTACAGGGTGCTGTTTCCACTCCAACACAACAACATATTACAGAGTGAAGCTCTACAGGGTGCTGTTTCCACTCCAACACAACAACATATTACAGAGTGAAGCTCTACAGGGTGCTGTTTCCACTCCAACACAACAACATATTACAGAGTGAAGCTCTACAGGGTGCTGTTTCCACTCCAACACAACAACAACAATATATTACAGAGTGAAGCTCTACAGGGTGCTGTTTCCACTCCAACACAACAACATATTACAGAGTGAAGCTCTACAGGGTGCTGTTTCCACTCCAACACAACAACATATTACAGAGTGAAGCTCTACAGGGTGCTGTTTCCACTCCAACACAACAACATATTACAGAGTGAAGCCCTACAGGGTGCTGTTTCCACTCCAACACAACAACATATTACAGAGTGAAGTTCTACAGGGTGCTGTTTCCACTCCAACACAACAACATATTACAGAGTGAAGCTCTACAGGGTGCTGTTTCCACTCCAACACAACAACATATTACAGAGTGAAGCTCTACAGGGTGCTGTTTCCACTCCAACACAACAACATATTACAGAGTGAAGCTCTACAGGGTGCTGTTTCAAAACAATGTCTGAATCCTGCCATCTTTATGCACCTTCACCACTACCATCTGAATTGACAAAACGTCCTGCCATCTTTATGCACCTTCACCACTACCATCTGTATTGACAAAACGTCCTGCCATCTTTATGCACCTTCACCACTACCATCTGTATTGACAAAACATTCTGTCATCTTTATGCACCTTCACCACTACCATCTGTATTGACAAAACGTCCTGCCATCTTTATGCACCTTCACCACGACCATCTGAATTGACAAAACGTCCTGCCATCTTTATGCACCTTCACCACTACCATCTGTATTGACAAAACGTCCTGCCATCTTTATGCACCTTCACCACGACCATCTGTATTGACAAAACTTCCTGCCATCTTTATGCACCTTCACCACGACCATCTGTATTGACAAAACGTCCTGCCATCTTTATGCACCTTCACCACTACCATCTGTATTGACAAAACGTCCTGCCATCTTTATGCACCTTCACCACTACCATCTGTATTGACAAAACGTCCTGCCATCTTTATGCACCTTCACCACTACCATCTGCATTGACAAAACGTCCTGCCATCTTTATGCACCTTCACCACGACCATCTGTATTGACAAAACATTCTGCCATCTTTATGCACCTTCACCACTACCATCTGTATTGACAAAACGTCCTGCCATCTTTATGCACCTTCACCACTACCATCTGTATTGACAAAACATTCTGTCATCTTTATGCACCTTCACCACTACCATCTGTATTGACAAAACGTCCTGCCATCTTTATGCACCTTCACCACGACCATCTGAATTGACAAAACGTCCTGCCATCTTTATGCACCTTCACCACTACCATCTGTATTGACAAAACGTCCTGCCATCTTTATGCACCTTCACCACGACCATCTGTATTGACAAAACTTCCTGCCATCTTTATGCACCTTCACCACGACCATCTGTATTGACAAAACGTCCTGCCATCTTTATGCACCTTCACCACTACCATCTGTATTGACAAAACGTCCTGCCATCTTTATGCACCTTCACCACTACCATCTGTATTGACAAAACGTCCTGCCATCTTTATGCACCTTCACCACTACCATCTGCATTGACAAAACGTCCTGCCATCTTTATGCACCTTCACCACGACCATCTGTATTGACAAAACATTCTGCCATCTTTATGCACCTTCACCACTACCATCTGTATTGACAAAACGTCCTGCCATCTTTATGCACCTTCACCACGACCATCTGAATTGACAAAACGTCCTGCCATCTTTATGCACCTTCACCACTACCATCTGTATTGACAAAACGTCCTGCCATCTTTATGCACCTTCACCACGACCATCTGTATTGACAAAACGTCCTGCCATCTTTATGCACCTTCACCACGACCATCTGTATTGACAAAACGTCCTGCCATCTTCATGCACCTTCACCACGACCATCTGTATTGACAAAACGTCCTGCCATCTTCATGCACCTTCACCACTACCATCTGTATTGACAAAACTTTAGAAGTTCCCCAAAAATCGATTTGAAGAAAACGATCAAGGCAATCATCCGATTTTAGTCAGTTAAATCACTAGTACCCTTTCACAACACCTCTTCCTAATATACTAAATCACTAGTACCCTTTACCCAGTCCTCCTCCTAATATACTAAATCACTAGTACCCATCACTATTCCACCCATCCTGGCAGACAGTCCTCCTCCTAATATACTAAATCACTAGTACCCTTTCACAACACCTCCTCCTAATATATTAAATCACTAGTACCCTTTCCATCACTATTCCACCCATCCTGGCAGACAGTCCTCCTCCTAATATATTAAATCATCATTCAAATAACACTATTACTTCATGCAAAGCGACTTCCTGTCACGCTGCATGACACACAAGTCCTCTCCCACCTCTGAAGTCTGTCTTGTCTGTGTCGGCTCCATCCTCTGTCTTCTTGTCCTGGTTCTTCCCTGGGGAGGCAGTGAGCAGGCTGACTCCTGCCTGGGAGAGAAGGTTCTTCCCTGGGGAGGCAGTGAGCAGGCTGACTCCTGCCTGGGAGAGAAGGTTCTTCCCTGGGGAGGCAGTGAGCAGGCTGACTCCTGCCTGAGAGAGAAGGTTCTTCAGCTGGCTACACAGCAGGTCCAACAGGGACTGGACCACCTTGGGTCCTAGCTTGTCTGCATACGTCCTGGAGACACAGAGACACACAGAGAGAGAAGTCAGACTGGACCACCTTGGGTCCTAGCTTGTCTGCATACGTCCTGGAGACACAGAGACACACAGAGAGAGAAGTCAGTCACACAGCATTTGGAAAGTTGTGTAGATACAGAAAGATGTACCAACAATCTTTCTGGGTTGGGTTTCATAACTACTACTGGACAAAGAATCAAGCTCGACGGACAATCTCAATTGAAAGTCCTGTTTTAGTCCAGGATCAGGCTTGATCTGGACCCGGGAAACCGGCCCTATAGATAAACCAGATTCCAGGATCAGGCTTGATCTGGACCCGGGAAACCGGCCCTATAGATAAACCAGATACGACACATCTGACGACACAAATATGTAAGATATATTTAACAGTGTGTTTAGTGCAGAGAGCCCCGTCTTACCCGGTGCTGATGGCCAGTATCTGCAGTAGTCGTGTGGAGGCTACCTTCAGGGCAGTGCTGAGCTGGGACACGCCTGGTTTCTGTAGCAGCTGGAGTGGTTGTCCCAGCAGGGTTTCTGTACCACACAGTTGTGACAGCACGTTGAGGAGGCCACTGGATATGGCCAGGGACACGTCCACAGACTGGTAACGCACGCTCAGGGCAAACACTGTCACCAGCAGGAGGCGCTGCTGGGCCTCTGGAAAGAGGGAAAGGGGAAAAAGGGGGGGGATACCTAGTCAGTTGTCCCAACTGAATGTTTTCAACTGAAATGTGTCTTTCCGTATTCGGGAGGGGGAGAGAGAGGGTGAGAGGCAGACGAGGGGAGGGGAGTTACTCTATAGCGGTGGTCTCCAACTACATCCTGAAGAACTACTGGTGGCGCAGACTTGCTGTGTTACTGCAGGGCTGGACCGAAAGCCTGCACACACAGTTGTTCTCCAGGACCTGTACAGAAGAACCCTGGTTTGTAATAATGTGATGTTCACCTATGTGATGTTTGTTGGCCTGCAGGGCTCTCTCCAGAGTGACAGACAGCTGCTGGTAGATCTTATGGACGGCTGTCTGGATGTCCATCTGCAGGCTCCGCTTGGCTGCTTTAACACCGTCCTGAACCAACACAGCATCATTATGAGACAGACAGACAGACACATCCTGTCCTGAACCAACACAGCATCATTATGAGACAGACAGACACATCCTGTCCTGAACCAATACAACATCATTATGAGACAGACAGACACATCCTGTCCTGAACCAACACAGCATCATTATGAGACAGACAGACACATCCTGTCCTGAACCAACACAACATCGATATCAATCACACACATGCTAAAACATTAGGTTACCAGTGGTATATTAACATTAGGTTACCAGTGGTATATTAACATTATGTTACCAGTGGTATATTAACATTAGGTTACCAGTGGTATATTAACATTATGTTACCAGTGGTATATTAACAGTATGTTACCAGGGGTATATTAACATTATGTTACCAGTGATATATTAACATTAGGTATATTAACAGTATGTTACCAGTGGTATATTAACATTATGTTACCAGTGGTATATTAACATTAGGTATATTAACATTAGGTTACCAGTGGTATATTAACATTAGGTTACCAGGGGTATATTAACATTAGGTATATTAACATTAGGTTACCAGGGGTATATTAACAGTATGTTACCAGTGATATATTAACATTAGGTATATTAACATTAGGTTACCAGTGGTATATTAACATTAGGTTACCAGTGATATATTAACATTAGGTATATTAACATTAGGTTACCAGGGGTATATTAACAGTATGTTACCAGTGGTATATTAACATTAGGTTACCAGTGGTATATTAACAGTATGTTACCAGTGGTATATTAACATTAGGTTACCAGTGGTATATTAACATTATGTTACCAGTGGTATATTAACATTAGGTTACCAGTGGTATATTAACATTATGTTACCAGGGGTATATTAACATTATGTTACCAGTGATATATTAACATTAGGTATATTAACATTAGGTTACCAGTGGTATATTAACATTATGTTACCAGTGGTATATTAACATTAGGTTACCAGTGGTATATTAACATTATGTTACCAGGGGTATATTAACAGTAGGTTACCAGTGGTATATTAACATTAGGTTACCAGTGGTATATTAACATTATGTTACCAGTGGTATATTAACAGTATGTTACCAGTGGTATATTAACATTATGTTACCAGTGGTATATTAACATTAGGTTACCAGTGGTATATTAACATTATGTTACCAGGGGTATATTAACATTATGTTACCAGTGGTATATTAACATTAGGTTACCAGTGGTATATTAACATTATGTTACCAGGGGTATATTAACATTAGGTTACCAGTGGTATATCAACATTAGGGTTACCAGTGGTATATTAACATTAGGTTACCAGTGGTATATTAACATTAGGTTACCAGTGGTATATTAACATTATGTTACCAGTGGTATATTAACATTATGTTACCAGGGGTATATTAACATTATGTTACCAGTGATATATTAACATTAGGTATATTAACATTAGGTTACCAGTGGTATATTAACAGTATGTTACCAGTGGTATATTAACATTAGGTTACCAGTGGTATATTGACATTATGTTACCAGTGGTATATTGACATTATGTTACCAGTGGTATATTAACATTAGGTTACCAGTGGTATATTAACATTATGTTACCAGTGGTATATTAACAGTATGTTACCAGTGGTATATTAACATTAGGTTACCAGTGGTATATTAACATTATGTTACCAGGGGTATATTAACATTATGTTACCAGTGGTATATTAACATTAGGTTACCAGTGGTATATTAACATTATGTTACCAGTGGTATATTAACAGTATGTTACCAGTGGTATATTAACATTATGTTACCAGTGGTATATTAACATTAGGTATATTAACATTATGTTACCAGTGGTATATTAACATTATGTTACCAGTGGTATATTAACATTATGTTACCAGTGGTATATTAACATTATGTTACCAGTGGTATATTAACAGTATGTTACCAGTGGTATATTAACATTATGTTACCAGTGGTATATTAACATTAGGTATATTAACATTATGTTACCAGGGGTATATTAACAGTATGTTACCAGTGGTATATTAACATTATGTTACCAGTGGTATATTAACATTATGTTACCAGTGGTATATTAACAGTATGTTACCAGTGGTATATTAACATTATGTTACCAGTGGTATATTACCATTATGTTACCAGTGGTATATAAACATTATGTTACCAGTGGTATATTAACATTAGGTTACCAGTGGTATATTAACATTATGCTACCGTACCTGGTAGTGATGTACCTGGACACTCTCTCCCTAGTCCCCCCGTACCTGGTAGTGATGTAGTTGGACACTCTCTCCCTAGTCCCCCCGTACCTGGTAGTGATGTAGCTGGACACTCTCTCCCTAGTCCCCCCGTACCTGGTAGTGATGTACCTGGACACTCTCTCCCTAGTCCCCCCCGTACCTGGTAGTGATGTAGCTGGACACTCTCTCCCTAGTCCCCCCGTACCTGGTAGTGATGTAGCTGGACACTCTCTCCCTAGTCCCCCCGTACCTGGACACTCTCTCCCTAGTCCCCCTGTACCTGGTAGTGATGTAGTTGGACACTCTCTCCCTAGTCCCCCCCGTACCTGGTAGTGATGTAGCTGGACACTCTCTCCCTAGTCCCCCCCGTACCTGGTAGTGATGTACCTGGACACTCTCTCCCTAGTCCCCCTGTACCTGGTAGTGATGTAGTTGGACACTCTCTCCCTAGTCCCCCTGTACCTGGTAGTGATGTAGCTGGACACTCTCTCCCTAGTCCCCCCATACCTGGACACTCTCTCCCTAGTCCCCCCGTACCTGGACACTCTCTCCCTAGTCCCCCCGTACCTGGACACTCTCTCCCTAGTCCCCCTGTACCTGGTAGTGATGTAGTTGGACACTCTCTCCCTAGTCCCCCCATACCTGGTAGTGATGTACCTGGACACTCTCTCCCTAGTCCCCCCCGTACCTGGACACTCTCTCCCTAGTCCCCCCGTACCTGGTAGTGATGTAGCTGGACACTCTCTCCCTAGTCCCCCCCGTACCTGGACACTCTCTCCCTAGTCCCCCCGTACCTGGTAGTGATGTAGCTGGACACTCTCTCCCTAGTCCCCCCATACCTGGACACTCTCTCCCTAGTCCCCCCGTACCTGGACACTCTCTCCCTAGTCCCCCCGTACCTGGTAGTGATGTACCTGGACACTCTCTCCCTAGTCCCCCCGTACCTGGACACTCTCTCCCTAGTCCCCCCCGTACCTGGTAGTGATGTACCTGGACACTCTCTCCCTAGTCCCCCCTGTAGCTGGACACTCTCTCCCTAGTCCCCCCTGTACCTGGACACTCTCTCCCTAGTCCCCCCGTACCTGGTAGTGATGTAGTTGGACACTCTCTCCCTAGTCCCCCCGTACCTGGTAGTGATGTACCTGGACACTCTCTCCCTAGTCCCCCCGTACCTGGTAGTGATGTACCTGGACACTCTCTCCCTAGTCCCCCCGTACCTGGACACTCTCTCCCTAGTCCCCCCGCAGCTGGACACCTGGTAGTGATGTAGTTGGACACTCTCTCCCTAGTCCCCCCGTACCTGGACACTCTCTCCCTAGTCCCCCCGTACCTGGTAGTGATGTAGTTGGACACTCTCTCCCTAGTCCCCCCGTACCTGGTAGTGATGTACCTGGACACTCTCTCCCTAGTCCCCCCGTACCTGGACACTCTCTCCCTAGTCCCCCCCGTACCTGGTAGTGATGTACCTGGACACTCTCTCCCTAGTCCCCCCGTACCTGGTAGTGGTGTACCTGGACACTCTCTCCCTAGTCCCCCCGTACCTGGACACTCTCTCCCTAGTCCCCCCATACCTGGACACTCTCTCCCTAGTCCCCCCATACCTGGACACTCTCTCCCTAGTCCCCCGTACCTGGTAGTGATGTACCTGGACACTCTCTCCCTAGTCCCCCCGTACCTGGTAGTGATGTAGCTGGACACTCTCTCCCTAGTCCCCCCCGTACCTGGTAGTGATGTACCTGGACACTCTCTCCCTAGTCCCCCCGTACCTGGTAGTGATGTAGTTGGACACTCTCTCCCTAGTCCCCCCGTACCTGGTAGTGATGTACCTGGACACTCTCTCCCTAGTCCCCCCGTACCTGGACACTCTCTCCCTAGTCCCCCCCGTACCTGGTAGTGATGTACCTGGACACTCTCTCCCTAGTCCCCCCGTACCTGGTAGTGGTGTACCTGGACACTCTCTCCCTAGTCCCCCCGTACCTGGACACTCTCTCCCTAGTCCCCCCATACCTGGACACTCTCTCCCTAGTCCCGCCGTACCTGGACACTCTCTCCCTAGTCCCCCCGTACCTGGTAGTGATGTAGCTGGACACTCTCTCCCTAGTCCCCCCGTACCTGGTAGTGATGTAGCTGGACACTCTCTCCCTAGTCCCCCCGTACCTGGTAGTGATGTAGTTGGACACTCTCTCCCTAGTCCCCCCGTACCTGGACACTCTCTCCCTAGTCTCCCCGTACCTGGTAGTGATGTAGTTGGACACTCTCTCCTTTCAGTCCCCCGGTGCCCATAGTCCCCAGACCGAAACATCCAGCCAGGAACTGTAACCTGACGGAGGTGAGGAGAGAGGAGGACTGGAAGGCAGCGCTGGGGCTGGGTCGACCTCCTGGTCCGCTCCCCCCACCTCCTCCTGCAGCCTGGCTACTCTTCTCCTCCATCCCAGAGATCAGCACCACGATCTGGTGGAGAGCCTCCAGACGCAGCTGGAGAAAACAATGACACACATCAGTCCTAGAATGAATCAGATTACAGACATATAGTCAATACTACCAGCACATTGACTGGTACCACCTGTATATAGCCTCCACATTGACTCTGTACCGGTACCCCCTGTATATAGCCTCCACATTGACTCTGTACCGGTACCCCCTGTATATAGCCTCCACATTGACTCTGTACCGGTACCCCCTGTATGTAGCCTCCACATTGACTCTGTACCGGTACCCCCTGTATATAGCCTCCACATTGACTCTGTACCGTAACACCCTGTATATAGCCTCCACATTGACTCTGTACCGGTACCCCCTGTATATAGCCTCCACATTGACTCTGTACCGTAACACCCTGTATATAGCCTCCACATTGACTCTGTACCGGTACCCCCTGTATATAGCCTCCACATTGACTCTGTACCGGTACCCCCTGTATATAGCCTCCACATTGACTCTGTACCGGTACCCCCTGTATATAGCCTCCACATTGACTCTGTACCGTAACACCCTGTATATAGCCTCCACATTGACTCTGTACCGGTACCCCCTGTATATAGCCTCCACATTGACTCTGTACCGTAACACCCTGTATATAGCCTCCACATTGACTCTGTACCGGTACCCCCTGTATATAGCCTCCACATTGACTCTGTACCGGTACCCCCTGTATATAGCCTCCACATTGACTCTGTACCGGTACCCCCTGTATATAGCCTCCATATTGACTCTGTACCGGTACCCCCTGTATATAGCCTCCACATTGACGCTGTACCGGTACCCCCTGTATATAGCCTCCACATTGTCTCTGTACTGGTACCCCCTGTATATAGCCTCCACATTGACTCTGTACCGGTACCCCCTGTATATAGCCTCCACATTGACTCTGTACCGGTACCCCCTGTATATAGCCTCCACATTGACTCTGTACCGGTACCACCTGTATATAGCCTCCACATTGTCTCTGTACCGGTACCCCCTGTATATAGCCTCCACATTAACTCTGTACTGGTACCCCCTGTATATAGCCTCCACATTGACTCTGTACTGGTACCCCCTGTATATAGCCTCCACATTGACTCTGTACCGGTACCCCCTGTATATAGCCTCCACATTGTCTCTGTACCGGTACCCCCTGTATATAGCCTCCACATTGACTCTGTACCGTAACACCCTGTATATAGCCTCCACATTGGCTCTGTACCGGTACCCCCTGTATATGGTCTCCACATTGACTCTGTACTGGTACCCCCTGTATATAACCTCCACATTGACTCTGTACCGGTACCCCCTGTATATAACCTCCACATTGACTCTGTACCGGTACCCCTTGTATATAGCCTCCACATTGACTCTGTACCGTAACACCCTGTATGTAGCCTCCACATTGACTCTGTACCGGTACCACCTGTATATAACCTCCACATTGACTCTGTACTGGTACCCCCTGTATATAACCTCCACATTGACTCTGTACCGGTACCCCCTGTATATAGCCTCCACATTGACTCTGTACCGGTACCCCCTGTATATAGCCTCCACATTGACTCTGTACCGGTACCCCCTGTATATAGCCTCCACATTGACTCTGTACCAGTACCACCTGTATATAGCCTCCACATTGACTCTGTACCGGTACCCCCTGTATATAGCCTCCACATTGACTCTGTACCGGTACCCCCTGTATATAGCCTCCACATTGACTCTGTACCGGTACCCCCTGTATATAGCCTCCACATTGTCTCTGTACCGGTACCCCCTGTATATAGCCTCCACATTGTCTCTGTACTGGTACCCCCTGTATATAGCCTCCACATTGACTCTGTACCGTAACTCCCTGTATATAGCCTCCACATTGTCTCTGTACTGGTACCCCCTGTATATAGCCTCCACATTGTCTCTGTACCGGTACCCCCTGTATATAGCCTCCACATTGACTCTGTACCGGTACCCCCTGTATATAGCCTCCACATTGACTCTGTACCGGTACCCCCTGTATATAGCCTCCACATTGACTCTGTACCAGTACCACCTGTATATAGCCTCCACATTGACTCTGTACCGGTACCCCCTGTATATAGCCTCCACATTGACTCTGTACCGGTACCCCCTGTATATAGCCTCCACATTGACTCTGTACCGGTACCCCCTGTATATAGCCTCCACATTGTCTCTGTACCGGTACCCCCTGTATATAGCCTCCACATTGTCTCTGTACTGGTACCCCCTGTATATAGCCTCCACATTGACTCTGTACCGTAACTCCCTGTATATAGCCTCCACATTGTCTCTGTACTGGTACCCCCTGTATATAGCCTCCACATTGTCTCTGTACTGGTACCCCCTGTATATAGCCTCCACATTGTCTCTGTACCGGTACCCCCTGTATATAGCCTCCACATTGTCTCTGTACTGGTACCCCCTGTATATACAGTGGGGAGAACAAGTATTTGATACACTGCCGATTTTGCAGGTTTTCCTACTTACAAAGCATGTAGAGGTCTGTAATTTTTATCATAGGTACACTTCAACTGTGAGAGACGGAATCTAAAACAAAAATCCAGAAAATCACATTGTATGATTTTTAAGTAATTAATTTGCATTTTATTGCAAGACATAAGTATTTGATCACCTTCCAACCAGTAAGAATTCCGGCTCTCACAGACCTGTTAGTTTTTCTTTAAGAAGCCCTCCTGTTCTCCACTCATTACCTGTATTAACTGCACCTGTTTGAACTCGTTACCTGTATAAAAGACACCTGTCCACACACTCAATCAAACAGACTCCAACCTCTCCACAATGGCCAAGACCAGAGAGCTGTGTAAGGACATCAGGGATAAAATTGTAGACCTGCACAAGGCTGGGATGGGCTACAGGACAATAGGCAAGCAGCTTGGTGAGAAGGCAACAACTGTTGGCGCAATTATTAGAAAATGGAAGAATTTCAAGATGACGGTCAATCATCCTCGGTCTGGGGCTCCATGCAAGATCTCACCTCGTGGGGCATCAATGATCATGAGGAAGGTGAGGGATCAGCCCAGAACTACACGGCAGGACCTGGTCAATGACCTGAAGAGAGCTGGGACCACAGTCTCAAAGAAAACCATTAGTAACACACTATGCCGTCATGGATTAAAATACTGCAGCGCACGCAAGGTCCCCCTGCTCAAGCCAGGGCATGTCCAGGCCCGTCTGAAGTTTGCCAATGACCATCTGGATGATCCAGAGGAAGAATGGGAGAAGGTCATGTGGTCTGATGAGACAAAAATTGAGCTTTTTGGTCTAAACTCAACTCGACGTGTTTGGAGGAAGAAGAAGGATGAGTACAACCCCAAGAACACCATCCCAACCGTGAAGCATGGAGGTGGAAACATCATTCTTTGGGGATGCTTTTCTGCAAAGGGGACAGGACGACTGCACCGTATTGAGGGGAGGATGGATGGGGCCATGTATCGCGAGATCTTGGCCAACAACCTCCTTCCCTCAGTAAGAGCATTGAAGATGGGTCGTGGCTGGGTCTTCCAGCATGACAACGACCCGAAACACACAGCCAGGGAAACTAAGGAGTGGCTCCGTAAGAAGCATCTCAAGGTCCTGGAGTGGCCTAGCCAGTCTCCAGACCTGAACCCAATAGAAAATCTTTGGAGGGAGCTGAAAGTCCGTATTGCCCAGCGACAGCCCCGAAACCTGAAGGATCTGGAGAAGATCTGTAAGGAGGAGTGGGCCAAAATCCCTGCTGCAGTGTGTGCAAACCTAGTCAAGAACTACAGGAAACGTATGATCTCTGTAATTGCAAACAAAGGTTTCTATACCAAATATTAAGTTCTGCTTTTCTGATGTATCAAATACTTATGTCATGCAATAAAATGCAAATTAATTACTTAAAAATCATACAATGTGATTTTCTGGATTTTTGTTTTAGATTCCGTCTCTCATAGTTGAAGTGTACCTATGATAAAAATTACAGACCTCTACATGCTTTGTAAGTAGGAAAACCTGCAAAATCGGCAGTGTATCAAATACTTGTTCTCCCCACTGTAGCCTCCACATTGTCTCTGTACCGGTACCCCCTGTATATAGCCTCCACATTGTCTCTGTACTGGTACCCCCTGTATATAGCCTCCACATTGTCTCTGTACTGGTACCCCCTGTATATAGCCTCCACATTGACTCTCTACTGGTACCCCCTGTATATAACCTCGCTACTGTTATTTTTTTGTTATTTTTTTATTTGTTTACTTGTCTATTGTTTACATAATACCTATTATTTTACTTAAAAACTGCACTGTTGGTTAAGGGCTTGTAAGCAAGCATTTCATTGTAATACCTGTTGTATTCGGCGCAAGCGACAGATAAACGTTGATTTGATTAGTTAATCTACTGAACGCTCCATTAGCCAGAGAGAAGAATCCAGGAGTCTCCACGGTCCTTATTAAAATGCAGTGTCAGAGGCCTCTCTCTACCATAGTGCTTCCAGGATCACTGCTTGAAAAGACCTTTCCTCGCTCCTCTTGGGCCACAGTCCTCACCTCAGCCCTGTTGTTGATCTATGACCAGGATGGTTCTCACCTCAGCCCTGTTGTTGATCTATGACCAGGATGGTTCTCACCTCAGCCCTGTTGTTGATCTATGACCAGGATGGTTCTCACCTCAGCCCTGTTCTGTTGTTGCTCTATGACCAGGATAGTTCTCACCTCAGCCCTGTTGTTGATCTATGACCAGGATGGTTCTCACCTCAGCCCTGTTCTGTTGCTGCTCCATAGCCAGGATGGTTCTCACCTCAGCCCTGTTGTTGATCTATGACCAGGATGGTTCTCACCTCAGCCCTGTTGTTGATCTACGACCAGGATGGTTCTCACCTCAGCCCTGTTGTTGATCTATGACCAGGATGGTTCTCACCTCAGCCCTGTTCTGTTGCTGCTCCATAGCCAGGATGGTTCCTTGTGGACTAGTAGACATGCTCTCCTCAGGCTCTTTGAAGGCGGGTGTGTTTCCCACGTCTCCACTGATGAAGCTGACGATGTTCTCTATGAGAGCGTGAACCCCCAGCGAGCGGCTCAGGTCCAGGTCCGACTCCTCATAGGATTGGTAGAGGGGGGAACCGTACAGCTGGTCCCTACTGTGTTTCACCCTGAACCATGAGTCAGCCAGGGAGTCTGGAGAACTGTGGGGTAGACCTGAGGGAGGAGAGAGGAAAGAGAGGGGAGGGAGGGAGGGAGGAGAGAGGAAAGAGAGAGGAGGGAGGGAGGGAGGAGAGAGGAAAGAGAGAGGGAGGGAGGGAGGGAGGGAGGGAGGAGAGAGGAAAGAGAGAGGAGGGAGGGAGGGAGGGAGGGAGGGAGGGAGGGAGGGAGGGAGGGAGGGAGGGAGGGAGGGAGGGAGGGAGGGAGGGAGGGAGGGAGGGAGGGAGAGAGACAGAGAGAGAGAAAGAGAGAGAAAGAGAGAGAGAGAGGGACAGAGAGAGAAAGAGAGAGAGACAGAGAGATACAGAAAGGGAGAGAGAGAGAGAGAGAGAGAGAGAGAGAGAGAGAGAGAGAGAGAGAGAGAGAGAGAGAGAGAGAGAGAGAGAGAGAGAGAGAGAGAGAGGGAGAGCGAGAGAAATGGAGAGAGACAGAGACAGCGAGAGGGAGGGAGAGAAAGAGAGACAGAGAGAGAGACAGAGAGAGACAGAGAGAGAGAGGCCAGATAGCTTTTCAGAAACACAACTCCTATTTCTATACAGGTGGATGAGATAACATCCACTACATACAAAGTGCATCACTGTAAGGCCTTGTGGATGCTATTGTAGCAGATGGAAGCTAGCTGTGATAGACTACTGTATGTCCGTTCACATTCAATCCATGTCTCTCTGCTAGGCCTCATTCCACGGCTGCTATCTCATACTCCATGCCATCAGCCTCGATCAGCCATTCAAATATAGTGGGTGAGTGTTGTTCCCTTCCCCGATCACATGACGACGAGGGATGCTGCAAGGGAAACTGAGATGATAAGCAGAGGCCAAGACCAAAAAAGGCTTTGTCTGAAATGGTTCTTAACCAGTGTGTTTGTCCTGTCTTACTTAACCAGTGTGTTTGTCCTGTCTTACTTAACCAGTGGGTTTGTCCTGTCTTACTTAACCAGTGTGTGTGTCCTGTCTTACTTAACCAGTGTGTTTGTCCTGTCTTACTTAACCAGTGTGTTTGTCCTGTCTTGCTTAACCAGTGTGTTTGTCCTGTCTTACCAAACCAGTGTGTTTGTCCTGTCTTACTTAACCAGTGTGTTTGTCCTGTCTTACTTAACCAGTGTGTTTGTCCTGTCTTACCAAACCAGTGTGTTTGTCCTGTCTTACTTAACCAGTGTGTTTGTCCTGTCTTACTTAACCAGTGTGTTTGTCCTGTCTTACTTAACCAGTGTGTGTGTGTCCTGTCTTACTTAACCAGTGTGTTTGTCCTGTCTTACTTAACCAGTGTGTTTGTCCTGTCTTACTTAACCAGTGTGTTTGTCCTGTCTTACTTAACCAGTGTGTTTGTCCTGTCTTACTTAACCAGTGTGTTTGTCCTGTCTTACTTAACCAGTGTGTTTGTCCTGTCTTACTTAACCAGTGTGTTTGTCCTGTCTTACTTAACCAATGTGTTTGTCCTGTCTTACTTAACCAGTGTGTGTGTCCTGTCTTACTTAACCAGTGTGTTTGTCCTGTCTTACTTAACCAATGTGTTTGTCCTGTCTTACTTAACCAGTGTGTGTGTCCTGTCTTACTTAACCAGTGTGTTTGTCCCGTCTTACTTAACCAGTGTGTTTGTCCCGTCTTCTTAACCAGCGTGTTTGTCCCGTCTTACTTAACCAGTGTGTTTGTCCTGTCTTACTTAACCAGTGTGTTTGTCCTGTCTTAACCAGTGTGTTTGTCCTGTCTTACTTAACCAGTGTGTTTGTCCTGTCTTACTTAACCAGTGTGTTTGTCCTGTCTTATTTAACCAGTGTGTTTGTCCTGTCTTACTTAACCAGTGTGTTTGTCCTGTCTTACTTAACCAGTGTGTTTGTCCTGTCTTACTTAACCAGTGTGTTTGTACTGTCTTACTTAACCAGTGTGTTTGTCCTGTCTTACTTAACCAGTGTGTTTGTCCTGTCTTACTTAACCAGTGTGTTTGTCCTGTCTTACTTAACCAGTGCGTTTGTCCTGTCTTACTTAACCAGTGCGTTTGTCCTGTCTTACTTAACCAGTGTGTTTGTACTGTCTTACTTAACCAGTGTGTTTGTCCTGTCTTACTTAACCAGTGTGTTTGTCCTGTCTTACTTAACCAGTGTGTTTGTACTGTCTTACTTAACCAGTGTGTTTGTCCTGTCTTACTTAACCAGTGTGTTTGTCCTGTCTTACTTAACCAGTGTGTTTGTACTGTCTTACTTAACCAGTGTGTTTGTCCTGTCTTACTTAACCAGTGTGTTTGTCCTGTCTTACTTAACCAGTGTGTTTGTCCTGTCTTACTTAACCAGTGTGTTTGTCCTGTCTTACTTAACCAGTGCGTTTGTCCTGTCTTACTTAACCAGTGTGTTTGTACTGTCTTACTTAACCAGTGTGTTTGTCCTGTCTTACTTAACCAGTGTGTTTGTCCTGTCTTACTTAACCAGTGTGTTTGTCCTGTCTTACTTAACCAGTGTGTTGTCCTGTCTTACTTAACCAGTGTGTTGTCCTGTCTTACTTAACCAGTGTGTTTGTCCTGTCTTACTTAACCAGTGTGTTTGTCCTGTCTTACTGGTAGCCAGTCTAGCTACCTGCTGCTTCAAGGAGCCAGTCTAGCTACCTGCTGCTTCAAGGAGCCAGTCTAGCTACCTGCTGCTTCAAGGAGCCAGTCTAGCTACCTGTTGCTTCAAGGAGCCAGTCTAGCTACCTGCTGCTTCAAGGAGCCAGTCTAGCTACCTGCTGCTTCAAGGAGCCAGTCTAGCTACCGGCTGCTTCAAGGAGCCAGTCTAGCTACCTGCTGCTTCAAGGAGCCAGTCTAGCTACCGGCTGCTTCAAGGAGCCAGTCTAGCTACCGGCTGCTTCAAGGAGCCAGTCTAGCTACCTGCTGCTTCAATGAGCCAGTCTAGCTACCTGCTGCTTCAAGGAGCCAGTCTAGCTACCTGCTGCTTCAAGGAGCCAGTCTAGCTACCTGTTGCTTCAAGGAGCCAGTCTAGCTACCTGCTGCTTCAAGGAGCCAGTCTAGCTACCTGCTGCTTCAAGGAGCCAGTCTAGCTACCTGCTGCTTCAAGGAGCCAGTCTAGCTACCGGCTGCTTCAAGGAGCCAGTCTAGCTACCTGCTGCTTCAAGGAGCCAGTCTAGCTACCTGCTGCTTCAAGGAGCCAGTCTAGCTACCTGCTGCTTCAAGGAGCCAGTCTAGCTACCTGCTGCTTCAAGGAGCCAGTCTAGCTACCTGCTGCTTCAAGGAGCCAGTCTAGCTACCTGCTGCTTCAAGGAGCCAGTCTAGCTACCTGCTGCTTCAAGGAGCCAGTCTAGCTACCTGCTGCTTCAAGGAGGAGAAACATGATGAACTGAGCTCTACTAAATGCGAGCCATATTTACTGGACCCTCCGACTGGGAATGAATGGGCGTTTACAGCCATGGAGAGTTGAGCTGGCTAGAGGAAACAGGAAGAGGTTTAAACATGCCATGGTGTACTTGCGTGGAGCTCCTCTTGTTTTTGGGGCTCAACTGTCTCAAGAGGAGCAAATAGGCTACCGTTCAGAAATCAGAAGACAGGAAAACACATTTACACAGAAGGAAAACACATTTACACAGAAGGAAAACACATTTACACAGAAGGAAAACACATTTACACAGAAGGAAAACACATTTACACAGAAGGAAAACACATTTACACTGAAGGAAAACACATTTACACAGAAGGAAAACACATTTACACAGAAGGAAAACACATTTACACAGAAGGAAAACACATTTACACTGAAGGAAAACACATTTACACAGAAGGAAAACACATTTACACAGAAGGAAAACACATTTACACAGAAGGAAAACACATTTACGCTGAAGGAAAACACATTTACACAGAAGGAAAACACATTTACGCTGAAGGAAAACACATTTACACAGAAGGAAAACACATTTACGCTGAAGGAAAACACATTTACACAGAAGGAAAACACATTTACACTGAAGGAAAACACATTTACACTGAAGGAAAACACATTTACACTGAAGGAAAAGGAAAACACATTTACACTGAAGGAAAACACATTTACACAGAAGGAAAACACATTTACGCTGAAGGAAAACACATTTACACTGAAGGAAAACACATTTACACTGAAGGAAAAAACATTTACACTGAAGGAAAAGGAAAACACATTTACACAGAAGGAAAATACATTTACACTGAAGGAAAACACATTTACACTGAAGGAAAACACATTTACACAGAAGGAAAACACATTTACACAGAAGGAAAACACATTTACACTGAAGGAAAACACATTTACACTGAAGGAAAACACATTTACACAGAAGGAAAACACATTTACACTGAAGGAAAACACATTTACACAGAAGGAAAACACATTAACACAGAAGGAAAACACATTTACACAGAAGGAAAACACATTTACACTGAAGGAAAACACATTTATACTGAAGGAAAACACATTTACACAGAAGGAAAACACATTTACACTGAAGGAAAACACATTTACACTGAAGCAGAGGGCTGTCATACAGCAGTACTGGTTAGTAGCATCTAATGCAGTTACTGATTGTACAGTCATTATTCCTTACCTCTCTTTTTATGAGAAAACGCCAGGTCTAGATCAACGTTTCTCCTGCCACTCTGAAATAGAGGACAGAAAAACACTAAGTTACATTTTAATAATCACTACTATGAACATCAGTAGAACGTCTTAGTGGGAACTTTGTTTAAACAGAATATGCCTTTAATCTGATAGAGGGGGAGAGACAAAAGGGGGAGACACAGAGAGAGAGAGGGAGAGAGACACAGAGAGACACAGAGAGAGAGAAGGGGGAGACACAGAGAGACAGAGAGAGAGAAGGGGGAGAGAGAGAGAGAGAGAGAGAGAGAGAGAGAGAGAGAGAGAGAGAGAGAGAGAGAGAGAAGGGGGAGACAGAGAGAGAGACACAGAGAGAGAGGTGGGAGACATAGAGACACAGAGAGAGAGGGGGGGACACAGAGAGAGAGACAGAGAGAGAGAGAGAGAAAGAGAGTGATGAGAGAGATACATTAGATATGAAGAGATGAGAGAGAGAAGACAGACAGAGGTAGGCAGACAGAAGGAGGCCCAGTGTAGTGACTGACCACAGAGCATCCCTCCTCATCAGACAGGGAGAGATTTGATTCGCTCCTGGACTTCATCAGCCTGTAGTTGGGGCTGGACTGGGCCGAACAGCTCTCTGTACTCAGGCTCTCACTCCTACATAACAGAGGACAGAGACCACAGTCAGTACTACACAGACCACAGTCAGTACTACACATAACAGAGGACAGAGACCACACAGACCACAGTCAGTACTACACAGACCATACAGTCAGTACTACACATAACAGAGGACAGAGACCACACAGACCACAGTCAGTACTACACAGACCATACAGTCAGTACTACACAGAACAGAGGACAGAGACCACACAGACCACAGTCAGTACTACACAGACCATACAGTCAGTACTACACAGACCAGACAGTCAGTACTACACATAACATACAGTCAGTACTACACATAACAGACCATACAGACAGTACTAGACAGAACAGACAGTCAGTACTACACAGAACAGACCATACAGTCAGTACTACACATAACAGACAGTCAGTACTACACAGAACAGACAGTCAGTACTACACAGAACAGACAGTCAGTACTACACAGACCAGACAGTCAGTACTACACAGACCAGACAGTCAGTACTACACAGACCAGACAGTCATATACGTTGTGTTCTGACCTGGTCATGAAGCCCGTCCCGTCCTGCTGTCCCTGTCCGGCTGACTGGAAGGTGCCGTGCCCCTCGTCCTGGTGCTGCTTCCCCAGTTCCCCCAGTACCGGGCTGACCCCCAGCACCAGCAGAGCACAGCGGTGCACCACAGAGTTACAGGCGGCTGTGTACAGGTCCTGTCCCTCAGGCGGCCCTGTACAGCCGTCTCTCCCGTGCTGCTCCTCCTGGGATGTCGTGGCCTCCTCCTCCCCTAATAACAAGAACACACTATTAATATAGAAAGGCTCATTATACACAGGAGAAACATATCATATTATGTTATATTATATCATATTATATATTATATCATATTATGTTATATTATGTTATATTATGTTATATTATATCATATTATATATTATATCATATTATGTTATATTATGTTATATTATGTTATATTATATCATATTGTATTATGTTATATTATGTTATGTTATATCATTTTGTTATATTATGTTATATTATGTTATATTATATCATATTGTATTATGTTATGTTATATCATATTATGTTATATTATGTTATATTATGTTATATTATATCATATTGTATTATGTTATATTATGTTATGTTATATCATTTTGTTATATTATATTATGTTATGTTATGTTATATCATATTATGTTATATTATGTTATGTTATATCATATTGTATTATGTTATATTATATCATATTATGTTATATTATATCATATTATGTTATATTATATTATATCATATTATGTTATATTATATCATATTATGTTATATTATGTTATATTATATTATATCATATTATGTTATATTATATCATATCATGTTATATTATGTTATATGTTATATCATATTATGTTATATCATATTGTATGATTTTATATTATATCATATTATGTTATATTATATTATATCATATTATGTTATATCATATTGTATTATGTTATATTATATCATGTTATATTATATCATATCATATTATGTTATATTATGTTATGTTATATCATATTATGTTATGTTGTATTATATTATATGTTATATCATATTATGTTATATTATGTTATATTATATCATGTTATATTACACTGACAATAACCTCCTCCTCCATCTCCACCCCTCCTCCCCCACCTCCTCCTTCCCTTACCCACCCCCCCTCCTCCACCCCCCACCTCACCTCCTCCTCCACCCCCACCTCCTCCTCCATCTCCTCCTCCTCCACCCCCTCCTCCCCCACCTCCTTCCCTTACCTCCCCCACCTCCTCCTCCTCCTTCCCTTACCTCCCCCATCTCCTCCTCCACCTCCTCCTTCCCTTACCTCCCCCACCTCCTCCTCCTCTGGTTCCTCCTGAGGTCAGGCCTCCCCCGGCGCTGCTGCTGGCCCTCTCCCTTTCCCGGCTCCTCGCCGCCTCCCACGCTGAGAGGAAACAGTGAAAGATTTCTGTGCCGTGCGACAGACAGACACAGAGAGACATCACACAGGGCGCCGGGTTAAAGGAAGCTACGCGACAAACCACGCCGTGACGTAGGTTTAATGAGGCTCTAACCCATGCTAGTCCTGCCAGACTACAGTAAGACTCATTCAAGGTTGTATAACCCAGGTCCCCTTGTCCTATCCCTGTACCTTTGGGCGCCCATTGGTCGGCTAGGTGGAGCCATAGCCCTACTATTGATTACACCGATTGGGTTTGAACTGGTAGCAGCGTAGGGTCAGAGGTCAGGAGAAGGAGCTAGGTGCTATTTGAACTGTGAATACAAGTCCTCATTCCTTCTCATAATAGTCCCCACGGATTTGTTTTGGAGCAAATTCCCTTTAAATTTCCCTTTAAATTCCCTTTAAAACATAACAAATCTAATATTATTGAACTTGTCCAAGGACCAGGAGGGGGATCCAACGGTTCTCCTTGGCGTATCCAGAGTTACAGAGACAGATGTAAATAACAGTGGCAAGCAGCAACGAGGTCAAAACCTGCCAAACTGGTACACACACACTGCAGGTCAGCACCACACTGGTACATACACACTGCAGGTCAGCACCACACTGGTACATACACACTGCAGGTCAGCACCACGCTGGTACATACACACTGCAGGTCAGCACCACGCTGGTACATACACACTGCAGGTCAGCACCACGCTGGTACATACACACTGCAGGTCAGCACCACGCTGGTACATACACACTGCAGGTCAGCACCACGCTGGTACATACACACTGCAGGTCAGCACCACACTGGTACACACACACTGCAGGTCAGCACCACGCTGGTACACACACACTGCAGGTCAGCACCACACTGGTACATACACACTGCAGGTCAGCACCACACTGGTACACACACACTGCAGGTCAGCACCACGCTGGTACACACACACTGCAGGTCAGCACCACGCTGGTACACACACACTGCAGGTCAGCACCACGCTGGTACATACACACTGCAGGTCAGCACCACGCTGGTACATACACACTGCAGGTCAGCACCACACTGGTACATACAAACTGCAGGTCAGCACCACACTGGTACATACACACTGCAGGTCAGCACCACGCTGGTACACACACACTGCAGGTCAGCACCACACTGGTACACACACACTGCAGGTCAGCACCACGCAGGTCAACACACTGCAGGTCAGCACCACACACTGCAGGTCAGCACCACACTGGTACACACACACTGCAGGTCAGCACCACACTGGTACACACACACTGCAGGTCAGCACCACGCAGGTCAACACACTGCAGGTCAGCACCACACACTGCAGGTCAGCACCACACTGGTACACACACACTGCAGGTCAGCACCACGCAGGTCAACACACTGCAGGTCAGCACCACGCAGGTCAACACACTGCAGGTCAGCACCACGCAGGTACATACACACTGCAGGTCAGCACCACACACTGCAGGTCAGCACCACACTGGTACACACACACTGCAGGTCAGCACCAAACTGGTACACACACACTGCAGGTCAGCACCACACACTGCAGGTCAGCACCACACACTGCAGGTCAGCACCACACTGAATGTGTGTTTTCAGCTGTTACTGAAGCCGTTTAACACGGTTTCCTCGTCACCTCTTCAGTTTGTAGTAATACCCTGTAGTCTACACTGCCTCGTCACCTCTTCAGTTTGTAGTAATACCCTGTAGTCTACACTGCCTCGTCACCTCTTCAGTTTGTAGTAACGACCTGTAGTCTACACTGCCTCGTCATCTCTTCAGTTTGTACTAACGACCTTTAGTCTACACTGCCTCGTCACCTCTTCAGTTTGTAGTAACGACCTGTAGTCTACACTGCCTCGTCACCACTTCAGTTTGTAGTAACGACCTGTAGTCTACACTGCCTCGTCACCTCTTCAGTTTGTAGTAACGACCTTTAGTCTACACTGCCTCGTCACCTCTTCAGTTTGTAGTAACGACCTGTAGTCTACACTGCCTCGTCACCTCTTCAGTTTGTAGTAACGACCTTTAGTCTACACTGCCTCGTCACCTCTTCAGTTTGTAGTAACGACCTGTAGTCTACACTGCCTCGTCACCACTTCAGTTTGTAGTAACGACCTGTAGTCTACACTGCCTCGTCACCTCTTCAGTTTGTAGTAACGACCTTTAGTCTACACTGCCTCGTCACCTCTTCAGTTTGTAGTAACGACCTGTAGTCTACACTGCCTCGTCACCTCTTCAGTTTGTAGTAACGACCTTTAGTCTACACTGCCTCGTCACCTCTTCAGTTTGTAGTAACGACCTGTAGTCTACACTGCCTCGTCACCACTTCAGTTTGTAGTAACAACCTGTAGTCTACACTGCCTCGTCACCTCTTCAGTTTGTAGTAACGACCTTTAGTCTACACTGCCTCGTCACCTCTTCAGTTTGTAGTAACGACCTGTAGTCTACACTGCCTCGTCACCTCTTCAGTTTGTAGTAACGACCTTTAGTCTACACTGCCTCGTCACCTCTTCAGTTTGTAGTAACGACCTTTAGTCTACACTGCCTCGTCACCTCTTCAGTTTGTAGTAACGACCTGTAGTCTACACTGCCTCGTCACCTCTTCAGTTTGTAGTAACGACCTTTAGTCTACACTGCCTCGTCACCTCTTCAGTTTGTAGTAACGACCTGTAGTCTACACTGCCTCGTCACCACTTCAGTTTGTAGTAACAACCTGTAGTCTACACTGCCTCGTCACCTCTTCAGTTTGTAGTAACGACCTTTAGTCTACACTGCCTCGTCACCTCTTCAGTTTGTAGTAACGACCTGTAGTCTACACTGCCTCGTCACCTCTTCAGTTTGTAGTAACGACCTTTAGTCTACACTGCCTCGTCACCTCTTCAGTTTGTAGTAACGACCTGTAGTCTACACTGCCTCGTCACCACTTCAGTTTGTAGTAACGACCTGTAGTCTACACTGCCTCGTCACCTCTTCAGTTTGTAGTAACGACCTTTAGTCTACACTGCCTCGTCACCTCTTAAGTTTGTAGTAACGACCTGTAGTCTACACTGCCTCTTCATCTCTTCAGTTTGTAGTAACGACCTTTAGTCTACACTGCCTCGTCACCTCTTCAGTTTGTAGTAACGACCTTTAGTCTACACTGCCTCGTCACCTCTTCAGTTTGTAGTAACGACCTGTAGTCTACACTGCCTCGTCACCTCTTCAGTTTGTAGTAACGACCTTTAGTCTACACTGCCTCGTCACCTCTTCAGTTTGTAGTAACGACCTTTAGTCTACACTGCCTCGTCACCTCTTCAGTTTGTAGTAACGACCTTTAGTCTACACTGCCTCGTCACCTCTTCAGTTTGTAGTAACGACCTTTAGTCTACACTGCCTCGTCACCTCTTCAGTTTGTAGTAACGACCTGTAGTCTACACTGCCTCGTCACCACTTCAGTTTGTAGTAACGACCTGTAGTCTACACTGCCTCGTCACCTCTTCAGTTTGTAGTAACGACCTTTAGTCTACACTGCCTCGTCACCTCTTCAGTTTGTAGTAACGACCTTTAGTCTACACTGCCTCGTCACCTCTTCAGTTTGTAGTAACGACATGTAGTCTACACTGCCTCGTCACCTCTTCAGTTTGTAGTAACGACCTTTAGTCTACACTGCCTCGTCACCTCTTCAGTTTGTAGTAACGACCTGTAGTCTACACTGCCTCGTCACCACTTCAGTTTGTAGTAACAACCTGTAGTCTACACTGCCTCGTCACCTCTTCAGTTTGTAGTAACGACCTTTAGTCTACACTGCCTCGTCACCTCTTCAGTTTGTAGTAACGACCTGTAGTCTACACTGCCTCGTCACCTCTTCAGTTTGTAGTAACGACCTTTAGTCTACACTGCCTCGTCACCTCTTCAGTTTGTAGTAACGACCTGTAGTCTACACTGCCTCGTCACCACTTCAGTTTGTAGTAACGACCTGTAGTCTACACTGCCTCGTCACCTCTTCAGTTTGTAGTAACGACCTGTAGTCTACACTGCCTCGTCACCTCTTCAGTTTGTAGTAACGACCTGTAGTCTACACTGCCTCGTCACCACTTCAGTTTGTAGTAACGACCTGTAGTCTACACTGCCTCGTCACCTCTTCAGTTTGTAGTAACGACCTGTAGTCTACACTGCCTCGTCACCTCTTCAGTTTGTAGTAACGACCTGTAGTCTACACTGCCTCGTCACCACTTCAGTTTGTAGTAACAACCTGTAGTCTACACTGCCTCGTCACCTCTTCAGTTTGTAGTAACGACCTTTAGTCTACACTGCCTCGTCACCTCTTCAGTTTGTAGGAACGACCTGTAGTCTACACTGCCTCGTCACCTCTTCAGTTTGTAGTAACGACCTTTAGTCTACACTGCCTCGTCACCTCTTCAGTTTGTAGTAACGACCTGTAGTCTACACTGCCTCGTCACCACTTCAGTTTGTAGTAACGACCTGTAGTCTACACTGCCTCGTCACCTCTTCAGTTTGTAGTAACGACCTGTAGTCTACACTGCCTCGTCACCTCTTCAGTTTGTAGTAACGACCTGTAGTCTACACTGCCTCTTCACCTCTTCAGTTTGTAGTAACGACCTTTAGTCTACACTGCCTCGTCACCTCTTCAGTTTGTAGTAACGACCTGTAGTCTACACTGCCTCGTCACCTCTTCAGTTTGTAGTAACGACCTGTAGTCTACACTGCCTCGTCACCACTTCAGTTTGTAGTAACGACCTTTAGTCTACACTGCCTCGTCACCTCTTCAGTTTGTAGTAACGACCTTTAGTCTACACTGCCTCGTCACCTCTTCAGTTTGTAGTAACGACCTGTAGTCTACACTGCCTCGTCACCTCTTCAGTTTGTAGTAACGACCTTTAGTCTACACTGCCTCGTCACCTCTTCAGTTTGTAGTAACGACCTGTAGTCTACACTGCCTCGTCACCACTTCAGTTTGTAGTAACGACCTGTAGTCTACACTGCCTCGTCACCTCTTCAGTTTGTAGTAACGACCTGTAGTCTATACTGCCTCGTCACCTCTTCAGTTTGTAGTAACGACCTGTAGTCTACACTGCCTCTTCACCTCTTCAGTTTGTAGTAACGACCTTTAGTCTACACTGCCTCGTCACCTCTTCAGTTTGTAGTAACGACCTGTAGTCTACACTGCCTCGTCACCTCTTCAGTTTGTAGTAACGACCTGTAGTCTACACTGCCTCGTCACCACTTCAGTTTGTAGTAACGACCTTTAGTCTACACTGCCTCGTCACCTCTTCAGTTTGTAGTAACGACCTTTAGTCTACACTGCCTCGTCACCTCTTCAGTTTGTAGTAACGACCTGTAGTCTACACTGCCTCATCACCTCTTCAGTTTGTAGTAACGACCTGCAGTCTACACTGCCTCGTCACCTCTTCAGTTTGTAGTAACGACCTGTAGTCTACACTGCTTCGTCACCTCTTCAGTTTGTAGTAACGACCTTTAGTCTACACTGCCTCGTCACCTCTTCAGTTTGTAGTAACGACCTTTAGTCTACACTGCCTCGTCACCTCTTCAGTTTGTAGTAACGACCTTTAGTCTACACTGCCTCGTCACCTCTTCAGTTTGTAGTAACGACCTTTAGTCTACACTGCCTCGTCACCTCTTCAGTTTGTAGTAACGACCTTTAGTCTACACTGCCTCGTCACCTCTTCAGTTTGTAGTAACGACCTGTAGTCTACACTGCCTCGTCACCTCTTCAGTTTGTAGTAACGACCTGTAGTCTACACTGCCTCGTCACCACTTCAGTTTGTAGTAACGACCTGTAGTCTACACTGCCTCGTCACCACTTCAGTTTGTAGTAACGACCTGTAGTCTACACTGCCTCGTCACCTCTTCAGTTTGTAGTAACGACCTTTAGTCTACACTGCCTCGTCACCTCTTCAGTTTGTAGTAACGACCTGTAGTCTACACTGCCTCGTCACCTCTTCAGTTTGTAGTAACGACCTGTAGTCTACACTGCCTCGTCACCACTTCAGTTTGTAGTAACGACCTGTAGTCTACACTGCCTCGTCACCTCTTCAGTTTGTAGTAACGACCTGTAGTCTACACTGCCTCGTCACCTCTTCAGTTTGTAGTAACGACCTGTAGTCTACACTGCCTCTTCACCTCTTCAGTTTGTAGTAACGACCTTTAGTCTACACTGCCTCGTCACCTCTTCAGTTTGTAGTAACGACCTTTAGTCTACACTGCCTCGTCACCTCTTCAGTTTGTAGTAACGACCTGTAGTCTACACTGCCTCGTCACCTCTTCAGTTTGTAGTAACGACCTGTAGTCTACACTGCCTCGTCACCACTTCAGTTTGTAGTAACGACCTTTAGTCTACACTGCCTCGTCACCTCTTCAGTTTGTAGTAACGACCTTTAGTCTACACTGCCTCGTCACCTCTTCAGTTTGTAGTAACGACCTGTAGTCTACACTGCCTCGTCACCTCTTCAGTTTGTAGTAACGACCTGCAGTCTACACTGCCTCGTCACCTCTTCAGTTTGTAGTAACGACCTGTAGTCTACACTGCCTCGTCACCACTTCAGTTTGTAGTAACGACCTGTAGTCTACACTGCCTCGTCACCTCTTCAGTTTGTAGTAACGACCTGTAGTCTATACTGCCTCGTCACCTCTTCAGTTTGTAGTAACGACCTGTAGTCTACACTGCCTCTTCACCTCTTCAGTTTGTAGTAACGACCTTTAGTCTACACTGCCTCGTCACCTCTTCAGTTTGTAGTAACGACCTGTAGTCTACACTGCCTCGTCACCTCTTCAGTTTGTAGTAACGACCTGTAGTCTACACTGCCTCGTCACCACTTCAGTTTGTAGTAACGACCTTTAGTCTACACTGCCTCGTCACCTCTTCAGTTTGTAGTAACGACCTTTAGTCTACACTGCCTCGTCACCTCTTCAGTTTGTAGTAACGACCTGTAGTCTACACTGCCTCATCACCTCTTCAGTTTGTAGTAACGACCTGCAGTCTACACTGCCTCGTCACCTCTTCAGTTTGTAGTAACGACCTGTAGTCTACACTGCTTCGTCACCTCTTCAGTTTGTAGTAACGACCTTTAGTCTACACTGCCTCGTCACCTCTTCAGTTTGTAGTAACGACCTTTAGTCTACACTGCCTCGTCACCTCTTCAGTTTGTAGTAACGACCTTTAGTCTACACTGCCTCGTCACCTCTTCAGTTTGTAGTAACGACCTTTAGTCTACACTGCCTCGTCACCTCTTCAGTTTGTAGTAACGACCTTTAGTCTACACTGCCTCGTCACCTCTTCAGTTTGTAGTAACGACCTGTAGTCTACACTGCCTCGTCACCTCTTCAGTTTGTAGTAACGACCTGTAGTCTACACTGCCTCGTCACCACTTCAGTTTGTAGTAACGACCTGTAGTCTACACTGCCTCGTCACCACTTCAGTTTGTAGTAACGACCTGTAGTCTACACTGCCTCGTCACCTCTTCAGTTTGTAGTAACGACCTTTAGTCTACACTGCCTCGTCACCTCTTCAGTTTGTAGTAACGACCTGTAGTCTACACTGCCTCGTCACCTCTTCAGTTTGTAGTAACGACCTGTAGTCTACACTGCCTCGTCACCACTTCAGTTTGTAGTAACGACCTGTAGTCTACACTGCCTCGTCACCTCTTCAGTTTGTAGTAACGACCTGTAGTCTACACTGCCTCGTCACCTCTTCAGTTTGTAGTAACGACCTGTAGTCTACACTGCCTCTTCACCTCTTCAGTTTGTAGTAACGACCTTTAGTCTACACTGCCTCGTCACCTCTTCAGTTTGTAGTAACGACCTTTAGTCTACACTGCCTCGTCACCTCTTCAGTTTGTAGTAACGACCTGTAGTCTACACTGCCTCGTCACCTCTTCAGTTTGTAGTAACGACCTGTAGTCTACACTGCCTCGTCACCACTTCAGTTTGTAGTAACGACCTTTAGTCTACACTGCCTCGTCACCTCTTCAGTTTGTAGTAACGACCTTTAGTCTACACTGCCTCGTCACCTCTTCAGTTTGTAGTAACGACCTGTAGTCTACACTGCCTCGTCACCTCTTCAGTTTGTAGTAACGACCTGCAGTCTACACTGCCTCGTCACCTCTTCAGTTTGTAGTAACGACCTGTAGTCTACACTGCCTCGTCACCACTTCAGTTTGTAGTAACGACCTGTAGTCTACACTGCCTCGTCACCTCTTCAGTTTGTAGTAACGACCTGTAGTCTACACTGCCTCGTCACCTCTTCAGTTTGTAGTAACGACCTGTAGTCTACACTGCCTCTTCACCTCTTCAGTTTGTAGTAACGACCTTTAGTCTACACTGCCTCGTCACCTCTTCAGTTTGTAGTAACGACCTGTAGTCTACACTGCCTCGTCACCTCTTCAGTTTGTAGTAACGACCTGTAGTCTACACTGCCTCGTCACCACTTCAGTTTGTAGTAACGACCTTTAGTCTACACTGCCTCGTCACCTCTTCAGTTTGTAGTAACGACCTTTAGTCTACACTGCCTCGTCACCTCTTCAGTTTGTAGTAACGACCTTTAGTCTACACTGCCTCGTCACCTCTTCAGTTTGTAGTAACGACCTTTAGTCTACACTGCCTCGTCACCTCTTCAGTTTGTAGTAACGACCTGTAGTCTACACTGCCTCGTCACCACTTCAGTTTGTAGTAACGACCTGTAGTCTACACTGCCTCGTCACCTCTTCAGTTTGTAGTAACGACCTTTAGTCTACACTGCCTCGTCACCTCTTCAGTTTGTAGTAACGACCTTTAGTCTACACTGCCTCGTCACCTCTTCAGTTTGTAGTAACGACATGTAGTCTACACTGCCTCGTCACCTCTTCAGTTTGTAGTAACGACCTTTAGTCTACACTGCCTCGTCACCTCTTCAGTTTGTAGTAACGACCTGTAGTCTACACTGCCTCGTCACCACTTCAGTTTGTAGTAACAACCTGTAGTCTACACTGCCTCGTCACCTCTTCAGTTTGTAGTAACGACCTTTAGTCTACACTGCCTCGTCACCTCTTCAGTTTGTAGTAACGACCTGTAGTCTACACTGCCTCGTCACCTCTTCAGTTTGTAGTAACGACCTTTAGTCTACACTGCCTCGTCACCTCTTCAGTTTGTAGTAACGACCTGTAGTCTACACTGCCTCGTCACCACTTCAGTTTGTAGTAACGACCTGTAGTCTACACTGCCTCGTCACCTCTTCAGTTTGTAGTAACGACCTGTAGTCTACACTGCCTCGTCACCTCTTCAGTTTGTAGTAACGACCTGTAGTCTACACTGCCTCGTCACCACTTCAGTTTGTAGTAACGACCTGTAGTCTACACTGCCTCGTCACCTCTTCAGTTTGTAGTAACGACCTGTAGTCTACACTGCCTCGTCACCTCTTCAGTTTGTAGTAACGACCTGTAGTCTACACTGCCTCGTCACCACTTCAGTTTGTAGTAACGACCTGTAGTCTACACTGCCTCGTCACCTCTTCAGTTTGTAGTAACGACCTTTAGTCTACACTGCCTCGTCACCTCTTCAGTTTGTAGTAACGACCTGTAGTCTACACTGCCTCGTCACCTCTTCAGTTTGTAGTAACGACCTTTAGTCTACACTGCCTCGTCACCTCTTCAGTTTGTAGTAACGACCTGTAGTCTACACTGCCTCGTCACCTCTTCAGTTTGTAGTAACGACCTGTAGTCTACACTGCCTCGTCACCACTTCAGTTTGTAGTAACGACCTGTAGTCTACACTGCCTCGTCACCTCTTCAGTTTGTAGTAACGACCTGTAGTCTACACTGCCTCGTCACCTCTTCAGTTTGTAGTAACGACCTGTAGTCTACACTGCCTCTTCACCTCTTCAGTTTGTAGTAACGACCTTTAGTCTACACTGCCTCGTCACCTCTTCAGTTTGTAGTAACGACCTGTAGTCTACACTGCCTCGTCACCTCTTCAGTTTGTAGTAACGACCTGTAGTCTACACTGCCTCGTCACCACTTCAGTTTGTAGTAACGACCTTTAGTCTACACTGCCTCGTCACCTCTTCAGTTTGTAGTAACGACCTTTAGTCTACACTGCCTCGTCACCTCTTCAGTTTGTAGTAACGACCTGTAGTCTACACTGCCTCGTCACCTCTTCAGTTTGTAGTAACGACCTGCAGTCTACACTGCCTCGTCACCTCTTCAGTTTGTAGTAACGACCTGTAGTCTACACTGCTTCGTCACCTCTTCAGTTTGTAGTAACGACCTTTAGTCTACACTGCCTCGTCACCTCTTCAGTTTGTAGTAACGACCTTTAGTCTACACTGCCTCGTCACCTCTTCAGTTTGTAGTAACGACCTTTAGTCTACACTGCCTCGTCACCTCTTCAGTTTGTAGTAACGACCTTTAGTCTACACTGCCTCGTCACCTCTTCAGCTTGTAGTAACGACCTTTAGTCTACACTGCCTCGTCACCTCTTCAGTTTGTAGTAACGACCTGTAGTCTACACTGCCTCGTCACCTCTTCAGTTTGTAGTAACGACCTGTAGTCTACACTGCCTCGTCACCACTTCAGTTTGTAGTAACGACCTGTAGTCTACACTGCCTCGTCACCTCTTCAGTTTGTAGTAACGACCTTTAGTCTACACTGCCTCGTCACCTCTTCAGTTTGTAGTAACGACCTTTAGTCTACACTGCCTCGTCACCTCTTCAGTTTGTAGTAACGACCTTTAGTCTACACTGCCTCGTCACCTCTTCAGTTTGTAGTAACGACCTGTAGTCTACACTGCCTCGTCACCTCTTCAGTTTGTAGTAACGACCTTTAGTCTACACTGCCTCGTCACCTCTTCAGTTTGTAGTAACAACCTGTAGTCTACACTGCCTCGTCACCTCTTCAGTTTGTAGTAACGACCTTTAGTCTACACTGCCTCGTCACCTCTTCAGTTTGTAGTAACGACCTGTAGTCTACACTGCCTCGTCACCTCTTCAGTTTGTAGTAACGACCTTTAGTCTACACTGCCTCGTCACCTCTTCAGTTTGTAGTAACGACCTGTAGTCTACACTGCCTCGTCACCACTTCAGTTTGTAGTAACGACCTTTAGTCTACACTGCCTCGTCACCTCTTCAGTTTGTAGTAACGACCTGTAGTCTACACTGCCTCGTCACCTCTTCAGTTTGTAGTAACGACCTGTAGTCTACACTGCCTCTTCACCTCTTCAGTTTGTAGTAACGACCTTTAGTCTACACTGCCTCGTCACCTCTTCAGTTTGTAGTAACGACCTTTAGTCTACACTGCCTCGTCACCTCTTCAGTTTGTAGTAACGACCTGTAGTCTACACTGCTTCGTCACCTCTTCAGTTTGTAGTAACGACCTTTAGTCTACACTGCCTCGTCACCTCTTCAGTTTGTAGTAACGACCTTTAGTCTACACTGCCTCGTCACCTCTTCAGTTTGTAGTAACGACCTTTAGTCTACACTGCCTCGTCACCTCTTCAGTTTGTAGTAACGACCTTTAGTCTACACTGCCTCGTCACCTCTTCAGTTTGTAGTAACGACCTTTAGTCTACACTGCCTCGTCACCTCTTCAGTTTGTAGTAACGACCTGCAGTCTACACTGCCTCGGCACCTCTTCAGTTTGTAGTAACGACCTGCAGTCTACACTGCCTCGTCACCTCTTCAGTTTGTAGTAACGACCTGTAGTCTACACTGCTTCGTCACCTCTTCAGTTTGTAGTAACGACCTTTAGTCTACACTGCCTCGTCACCTCTTCAGTTTGTAGTAACGACCTTTAGTCTACACTGCCTCGTCACCTCTTCAGTTTGTAGTAACGACCTTTAGTCTACACTGCCTCGTCACCTCTTCAGTTTGTAGTAACGACCTGTAGTCTACACTGCCTCGTCACCTCTTCAGTTTGTAGTAACGACCTGTAGTCTACACTGCCTCGTCACCACTTCAGTTTGTAGTAACGACCTGTAGTCTACACTGCCTCGTCACCTCTTCAGTTTGTAGTAACGACCTTTAGTCTACACTGCCTCGTCACCTCTTCAGTTTGTAGTAACGACCTTTAGTCTACACTGCCTCGTCACCTCTTCAGTTTGTAGTAACGACCTGTAGTCTACACTGCCTCGTCACCTCTTCAGTTTGTAGTAACGACCTTTAGTCTACACTGCCTCGTCACCTCTTCAGTTTGTAGTAACGACCTGTAGTCTACACTGCCTCGTCACCACTTCAGTTTGTAGTAACAACCTGTAGTCTACACTGCCTCGTCACCTCTTCAGTTTGTAGTAACGACCTTTAGTCTACACTGCCTCGTCACCTCTTCAGTTTGTAGTAACGACCTGTAGTCTACACTGCCTCGTCACCTCTTCAGTTTGTAGTAACGACCTTTAGTCTACACTGCCTCGTCACCTCTTCAGTTTGTAGTAACGACCTGTAGTCTACACTGCCTCGTCACCACTTCAGTTTGTAGTAACGACCTGTAGTCTACACTGCCTCGTCACCTCTTCAGTTTGTAGTAACGACCTTTAGTCTACACTGCCTCGTCACCTCTTCAGTTTGTAGTAACGACCTGTAGTCTACACTGCCTCTTCATCTCTTCAGTTTGTAGTAACGACCTTTAGTCTACACTGCCTCGTCACCTCTTCAGTTTTGTAGTAACGACCTTTAGTCTACACTGCCTCGTCACCTCTTCAGTTTGTAGTAACGACCTTTAGTCTACACTGCCTCGTCACCTCTTCAGTTTGTAGTAACGACCTGTAGTCTACACTGCCTCGTCACCACTTCAGTTTGTAGTAACGACCTGTAGTCTACACTGCCTCGTCACCTCTTCAGTTTGTAGTAACGACCTTTAGTCTACACTGCCTCGTCACCTCTTCAGTTTGTAGTAACGACCTTTAGTCTACACTGCCTCGTCACCTCTTCAGTTTGTAGTAACGACCTGTAGTCTACACTGCCTCGTCACCTCTTCAGTTTGTAGTAACAACCTGTAGTCTACACTGCCTCGTCACCTCTTCAGTTTGTAGTAACGACCTGTAGTCTACACTGCCTCGTCACCTCTTCAGTTTGTAGTAACGACCTGTAGTCTACACTGCCTCGTCACCTCTTCAGTTTGTAGTAACGACCTTTAGTCTACACTGCCTCGTCACCTCTTCAGTTTGTAGTAACGACCTGTAGTCTACACTGCCTCGTCACCACTTCAGTTTGTAGTAACGACCTGTAGTCTACACTGCCTCGTCACCTCTTCAGTTTGTAGTAACGACCTGTAGTCTACACTGCCTCGTCACCTCTTCAGTTTGTAGTAACGACCTGTAGTCTACACTGCCTCGTCACCACTTCAGTTTGTAGTAACGACCTGTAGTCTACACTGCCTCGTCACCTCTTCAGTTTGTAGTAACGACCTTTAGTCTACACTGCCTCGTCACCTCTTCAGTTTGTAGTAACGACCTGTAGTCTACACTGCCTCGTCACCTCTTCAGTTTGTAGTAACGACCTTTAGTCTACACTGCCTCGTCACCTCTTCAGTTTGTAGTAACGACCTGTAGTCTACACTGCCTCGTCACCTCTTCAGTTTGTAGTAACGACCTGTAGTCTACACTGCCTCGTCACCACTTCAGTTTGTAGTAACGACCTGTAGTCTACACTGCCTCGTCACCTCTTCAGTTTGTAGTAACGACCTGTAGTCTACACTGCCTCGTCACCTCTTCAGTTTGTAGTAACGACCTGTAGTCTACACTGCCTCTTCACCTCTTCAGTTTGTAGTAACGACCTTTAGTCTACACTGCCTCGTCACCTCTTCAGTTTGTAGTAACGACCTGTAGTCTACACTGCCTCGTCACCTCTTCAGTTTGTAGTAACGACCTGTAGTCTACACTGCCTCGTCACCACTTCAGTTTGTAGTAACGACCTTTAGTCTACACTGCCTCGTCACCTCTTCAGTTTGTAGTAACGACCTTTAGTCTACACTGCCTCGTCACCTCTTCAGTTTGTAGTAACGACCTGTAGTCTACACTGCCTCGTCACCTCTTCAGTTTGTAGTAACGACCTGCAGTCTACACTGCCTCGTCACCTCTTCAGTTTGTAGTAACGACCTGTAGTCTACACTGCTTCGTCACCTCTTCAGTTTGTAGTAACGACCTTTAGTCTACACTGCCTCGTCACCTCTTCAGTTTGTAGTAACGACCTTTAGTCTACACTGCCTCGTCACCTCTTCAGTTTGTAGTAACGACCTTTAGTCTACACTGCCTCGTCACCTCTTCAGTTTGTAGTAACGACCTTTAGTCTACACTGCCTCGTCACCTCTTCAGCTTGTAGTAACGACCTTTAGTCTACACTGCCTCGTCACCTCTTCAGTTTGTAGTAACGACCTGTAGTCTACACTGCCTCGTCACCTCTTCAGTTTGTAGTAACGACCTGTAGTCTACACTGCCTCGTCACCACTTCAGTTTGTAGTAACGACCTGTAGTCTACACTGCCTCGTCACCTCTTCAGTTTGTAGTAACGACCTTTAGTCTACACTGCCTCGTCACCTCTTCAGTTTGTAGTAACGACCTTTAGTCTACACTGCCTCGTCACCTCTTCAGTTTGTAGTAACGACCTTTAGTCTACACTGCCTCGTCACCTCTTCAGTTTGTAGTAACGACCTGTAGTCTACACTGCCTCGTCACCTCTTCAGTTTGTAGTAACGACCTTTAGTCTACACTGCCTCGTCACCTCTTCAGTTTGTAGTAACAACCTGTAGTCTACACTGCCTCGTCACCTCTTCAGTTTGTAGTAACGACCTTTAGTCTACACTGCCTCGTCACCTCTTCAGTTTGTAGTAACGACCTGTAGTCTACACTGCCTCGTCACCTCTTCAGTTTGTAGTAACGACCTTTAGTCTACACTGCCTCGTCACCTCTTCAGTTTGTAGTAACGACCTGTAGTCTACACTGCCTCGTCACCACTTCAGTTTGTAGTAACGACCTTTAGTCTACACTGCCTCGTCACCTCTTCAGTTTGTAGTAACGACCTGTAGTCTACACTGCCTCGTCACCTCTTCAGTTTGTAGTAACGACCTGTAGTCTACACTGCCTCTTCACCTCTTCAGTTTGTAGTAACGACCTTTAGTCTACACTGCCTCGTCACCTCTTCAGTTTGTAGTAACGACCTTTAGTCTACACTGCCTCGTCACCTCTTCAGTTTGTAGTAACGACCTTTAGTCTACACTGCCTCGTCACCTCTTCAGTTTGTAGTAACGACCTTTAGTCTACACTGCCTCGTCACCTCTTCAGTTTGTAGTAACGACCTTTAGTCTACACTGCCTCGTCACCTCTTCAGTTTGTAGTAACGACCTTTAGTCTACACTGCCTCGTCACCTCTTCAGTTTGTAGTAACGACCTTTAGTCTACACTGCCTCGTCACCTCTTCAGTTTGTAGTAACGACCTGCAGTCTACACTGCCTCGGCACCTCTTCAGTTTGTAGTAACGACCTGCAGTCTACACTGCCTCGTCACCTCTTCAGTTTGTAGTAACGACCTGTAGTCTACACTGCTTCGTCACCTCTTCAGTTTGTAGTAACGACCTTTAGTCTACACTGCCTCGTCACCTCTTCAGTTTGTAGTAACGACCTTTAGTCTACACTGCCTCGTCACCTCTTCAGTTTGTAGTAACGACCTTTAGTCTACACTGCCTCGTCACCTCTTCAGTTTGTAGTAACGACCTGTAGTCTACACTGCCTCGTCACCTCTTCAGTTTGTAGTAACGACCTGTAGTCTACACTGCCTCGTCACCACTTCAGTTTGTAGTAACGACCTGTAGTCTACACTGCCTCGTCACCTCTTCAGTTTGTAGTAACGACCTTTAGTCTACACTGCCTCGTCACCTCTTCAGTTTGTAGTAACGACCTTTAGTCTACACTGCCTCGTCACCTCTTCAGTTTGTAGTAACGACCTGTAGTCTACACTGCCTCGTCACCTCTTCAGTTTGTAGTAACGACCTTTAGTCTACACTGCCTCGTCACCTCTTCAGTTTGTAGTAACGACCTGTAGTCTACACTGCCTCGTCACCACTTCAGTTTGTAGTAACAACCTGTAGTCTACACTGCCTCGTCACCTCTTCAGTTTGTAGTAACGACCTTTAGTCTACACTGCCTCGTCACCTCTTCAGTTTGTAGTAACGACCTGTAGTCTACACTGCCTCGTCACCTCTTCAGTTTGTAGTAACGACCTTTAGTCTACACTGCCTCGTCACCTCTTCAGTTTGTAGTAACGACCTGTAGTCTACACTGCCTCGTCACCACTTCAGTTTGTAGTAACGACCTGTAGTCTACACTGCCTCGTCACCTCTTCAGTTTGTAGTAACGACCTTTAGTCTACACTGCCTCGTCACCTCTTCAGTTTGTAGTAACGACCTGTAGTCTACACTGCCTCTTCATCTCTTCAGTTTGTAGTAACGACCTTTAGTCTACACTGCCTCGTCACCTCTTCAGTTTTGTAGTAACGACCTTTAGTCTACACTGCCTCGTCACCTCTTCAGTTTGTAGTAACGACCTTTAGTCTACACTGCCTCGTCACCTCTTCAGTTTGTAGTAACGACCTGTAGTCTACACTGCCTCGTCACCACTTCAGTTTGTAGTAACGACCTGTAGTCTACACTGCCTCGTCACCTCTTCAGTTTGTAGTAACGACCTTTAGTCTACACTGCCTCGTCACCTCTTCAGTTTGTAGTAACGACCTTTAGTCTACACTGCCTCGTCACCTCTTCAGTTTGTAGTAACGACCTGTAGTCTACACTGCCTCGTCACCTCTTCAGTTTGTAGTAACAACCTGTAGTCTACACTGCCTCGTCACCTCTTCAGTTTGTAGTAACGACCTGTAGTCTACACTGCCTCGTCACCACTTCAGTTTGTAGTAACAACCTGTAGTCTACACTGCCTCGTCACCTCTTCAGTTTGTAGTAACGACCTTTAGTCTACACTGCCTCGTCACCTCTTCAGTTTGTAGTAACGACCTGTAGTCTACACTGCCTCGTCACCTCTTCAGTTTGTAGTAACGACCTTTAGTCTACACTGCCTCGTCACCTCTTCAGTTTGTAGTAACGACCTGTAGTCTACACTGCCTCGTCACCACTTCAGTTTGTAGTAACGACCTGTAGTCTACACTGCCTCGTCACCTCTTCAGTTTGTAGTAACGACCTGTAGTCTACACTGCCTCGTCACCTCTTCAGTTTGTAGTAACGACCTGTAGTCTACACTGCCTCTTCACCTCTTCAGTTTGTAGTAACGACCTTTAGTCTACACTGCCTCGTCACCTCTTCAGTTTGTAGTAACGACCTGCAGTCTACACTGCCTCGTCACCTCTTCAGTTTGTAGTAACGACCTGTAGTCTACACTGCTTCGTCACCTCTTCAGTTTGTAGTAACGACCTTTAGTCTACACTGCCTCGTCACCTCTTCAGTTTGTAGTAACGACCTTTAGTCTACACTGCCTCGTCACCTCTTCAGTTTGTAGTAACGACCTTTAGTCTACACTGCCTCGTCACCTCTTCAGTTTGTAGTAACGACCTGTGCTATCACATTGACATCTTTTCACTAGAAATACAACCCCGGTGTGCAACAGAGACCAAAGTCTGATTGTGGTTGGTTTGTACTCTCACATTAACCCAGCACCTTGGTTGGCTCATTTAACTGACCGTGCTTTGGACTCTATGTGGACCAAAGGTCACAGTAAAATCTAAACTTGCAACAATCTTCTCCCTCTCCCATGTATTCACTCTCTGCATGTGCTCTTCAGTGTTTTAAACATATTCAGGCCAAGAGAATTCAGGGAGGAAGATGAGTCTGCTAGGTAGCAGTGTGTTCAGTGACAGTCTGAGTGTCTTAAACATATTCAGTCCAAGTGAATTCAGGGAGGAAGAGGAAGAGGAAGACGAGTCTGCTAGGTAGCAGTGTGTTCAGTGACAGTCTGAGTGTCTTAAACATATTCAGTCCAAGTGAATTCAGGGAGGAAGAGGAAGATGAGTCTGCTAGGTAGCAGTGTGTTCAGTGAAAGTCTGAGTGTTATAAACATATTCAGTCCAAGTGAATTCAGGGAGGAAGAGGAAGATGAGTCTGCTAGGTAGCAGTGTGTTCAGTGACAGTCTGAGTGTTATAAACATATTCAGTCCAAGTGAATTCAGGGAGGAAGAGGAAGATGAGTCTGCTAGCTAGCAGTGTGTTCATTGACAGTCTATTCAGTGTGTGTCTGGTTAGAAGTACATTCAGTGAGAGTGTTGAGTCCATGCAATAAAGTGAACTACTCACTCCCAGCAGTCATGACTTCGTGCTCTCTCTCCTCCTCTTCATCATCCTGCTCCTGATGCACATCCTCCCTTTCTCGGTCCGTCCTCTCTTCTAGCTCCGCCTCCTCGTCGATGGTCCTCGTGAACGAGTGCTCCTGGGGGTCCATCTCCAGCGAGTCCTGATTGTCTGAAATCTGATCGGGCACAGCACCGGACACCCGTTAAAAGTGTTGTCACGATACCAGAATTTTGACTTTGATACCAGAATATCAGGTTTATTATCACAATACTCGATACCGAAACAAAACCTAAACGATACCACGGCCAAAAAATTATGCGTTATAGCTTAAGTCACAGAATTTTTTACGTTTTTTTTTTAACGTTGAACAATTGATAACTGGTAGAATTAAAATAACAAATATAATATATTCTATACTATATTCAATTTATTTAAAACAAATAACACACCAGGCTAGCTTACTACTGCCCCCTAGAGAAGACAAGTAGCCTGGCTAGCTTACTACTGCCCCCTTGAGAAGACAAGTAGCCTGGCTAGCTTAATACTGCCCCCTTGAGAAGACAAGTAGCCTGGCTAGCTTACTACTACCCCCTTGAGAAGACAAGTAGCCTGGCTAGCTTACTACTGCCCCCTTGAGAAGACAAGTAGCCTGGCTAGCTTACTACTGCCCCCTTGAGAAGACAAGTAGCCTGGCTAGCTTACTACTGCCCCCTTGAGAAGACAAGTAGCCTGGCTAGCTTACTACTGCCCCCTTGAGAAGACAAGTAGCCTGGCTAGCTTACTACTGCCCCCTTGAGAAGACAAGTAGCCTGGCTAGCTTACTACTGCCCCCTTGAGAAGACAAGTAGCCTGGCTAGCTTACTACTGCCCCCTTGAGAAGACAAGTAGCCTGGCTAGCTTACTACTGCCCCCTTGAGAAGACAAGTAGCCTGGCTAGCTTACTACTGCCCCCTTGAGAAGACAAGTAGCCTGGCTAGCTTACTACTGCCCCCTTGAGAAGACAAGTAGCCTGGCTAGCTTACTACCGCCCCCTTGAGAAGACAAGTAGCCTGGCTAGCTTACTACCACCCCCTAGAGAAGACAAGTAGCCTGGCTAGCTTACTACCGCCCCCTTGAGAAGACAAGTAGCCTGGCTAGCTTACTACTGCCCCCTTGAGAAGACAAGTAGCCTGGCTAGCTTACTACTGCCCCCTTGAGAAGACAAGTAGCCTGGCTAGCTTAATACTACCCCCTGAGCAGACAAGTAGCCTGGTTAGCTTACTACTGCCCCCTTGAGAAGACAAGTAGCCTGGCTAGCTTAATACTGACCCCTTGAGAAGACAAGTAGCCTGGCTAGCTTCCTACTACCCCCTTGAGAAGACAAGTAGCCTGGCTAGCTTACTACTGCCCCCTTGAGAAGACAAGTAGCCTGGCTAGCTTACTACTGCCCCCTTGAGAAGACAGAAGATTCGGTATACCGTGCAACACTACCTGCTAATAAACAAACAATCTGATCAGGCACAGGACAGGACACACGTTAATAAAGACCAAACAATCTGATCAGGCACAGGACAGGACACACGTTAATAAAGACCAAACAATCTGATCAGGCACAGGAAAGGACACACGTTAATAAAGACCAAACAATCTGATCAGGCACAGGACAGGACACACGTTAATAAAGACCAAACAATCTGATCAGGCACAGGACAGGACACACGTTAATAAAGACCAAACAATCTGATCAGGCACAGGACAGTACACACGTTAATAAAGACCAAACAATCTGATCAGGCACAGGACAGTACACACGTTAATAAAGACCAAACAATCTGATCAGGCACAGTGGAAGACACCCGTCAACAAACACCAACAATCTGATCAGTGCCAAGTCCAGGATTTTGAGACAAACTATCACAAGGAGACACTAGTGGCATGTTGCACACTGCTAGCATGCTAGTACATACCATAGACCTTGAGTCATTGCGCTAACGCTAGTTAGCATTGGCTCACGAAACTACCTCTAACTTCCTTCATACTGGACACGGAGACATAAAAATAGTATCTACAAGTTCATCTGACTCTGGGGAAGTAAGAAAAAAATCCAGAAGCATCTCTTTAAATTGAACTGAGGCCCGTGGGGGTTAGAGGTCAAATGACTTAATTCTGAAAAGCACCAGTGGAACAGTTACTGAAGGGTCTCTAGGATGTAGGGGGTTAGGGGTTGATTTGGGATAAGGCAGCAGACCCTGAGGTGGGAGTGAAAGGATGTTTTATGGACCAGTGGACCGGTTACTGAAGTGTCTCTAGGATGTCGGGGGTTAAGGGGTTGATTTGGGATAAGGCAGCAGATCCTGAGGTGGGACTGAAAGGATGTTTTATGGACCAGTGGACCGGTTACTGAAGGGTCTCTAGGATGTCGGGGGTTAGGGGTTGATTTGGGATAAGGCAGCAGACCCTGAGGTGGGAGTGAAAGGATGTTTTATGGACCAGTGGACCAAGGACTTTAGTATTAACATGACTAGTTACTGAAAGAAGAGCCAGGTCACTTACCCTCCTCTCCCGGGAAGACGAGCGTGTCTGGATGACGTCCATGTTCTTGCAGGCCAGCAGGCGGTTCCTGACCTTGTAGACACTACGGTACACCTCAGCCAGCGTCTTACAAGGCTGGTACCTGGTGGAAACACACACAGAGACACACTGACTGGTGAACCCAGCCTGCCACATGAAATAGACAAGGCATGTGCAGCAGCAGAGACCAACACTCTCCAGAACAAGAATGTGTCAAACGGCACCATATAGGGTGCCAGAGTCCTACTGACCCTGGTCTAAAGTAGTGCACTATGTAGGGAATAGGGTGCCAGAGTCCTACTGACCCTGGTCTAAAGTAGTGCACTATATAGGGAATAGGGTGCCAGAGTCCTACTGACCCTGGTCTAAAGTAGTGCACTATGTAGGGAATAGGGTGCCAGAGTCCTACTGACCCTGGTCTAAAGTAGTGCACTATATAGGGAATAGGGTGCCAGAGTCCTACTGACCCTGGTCTAAAGTAGTGCACTATAATAGGGAATAGGGTGCCAGAGTCCTACTGACCCTGGTCTAAAGTAGTGCACTATGTAGGGAATAGGGTGCCAGAGTCCTACTGACCCTGGTCTAAAGTAGTGCACTATATAGGGAATAGGGTGCCAGAGTCCTACTGACCCTGGTCTAAAGTAGTGCACTATGTAGGGAATAGGGTGCCAGAGTCCTACTGACCCTGGTCTAAAGTAGTGCACTATGTAGGGAATAGGGTGCCAGAGTCCTACTGACCCTGGTCTAAAGTAGTGCACTATGTAGGGAATAGGGTGCCAGAGTCCTACTGACCCTGGTCTAAAGTAGTGCACTATATAGGGAATAGGGTGCCAGAGTCCTACTGACCCTGGTCTAAAGTAGTGCACTATATAGGGAATAGGGTGCCAGAGTCCTACTGACCCTGGTCTAAAGTAGTGCACTATGTAGGGAATAGGGTGCCAGAGTCCTACTGACCCTGGTCTAAAGTAGTGCACTATATAGGGAATAGGGCTCTGGTCTATAGTAGTACCACTATATAGGGAATAGGGCTCTGGTCTATAATAGTACCACTATATAGGGAATAGGGCTCTGGTCTATAGTAGTACCACTATATATGGAATAGGACTCTGGTCTATAGTAGTGCACTATATAGGGAATAGGGTGCCATTGGGAAGCCAGGACCATGATGGGTGTGCAGGAGTATTACCTGCCCTCTCCACAGGCTTGGCCCAGCAGGCCGGTATGCTTCAGTAGAGCAGCCAGGACAAACCTGGACACTGTGTCCAATAAGGTCTCATTACAGAGAGAGGCATTGTCCCAGTCTGGGAACACAAGACAAATACATGGACATCACTATATATTACAGCAGGAACAATACTCTGGTTATTCTACACTACATTGTCATGAAAGAAAGATGGATGCCCACACTCTGCTGAGGCTCCATTACACTGAATGAAAAGAAACTGAATAGACTGATTAAACTGTGGGAGCATTCAACAGAGAGAAGGCATCACTCAATAAACTGTGGGAGCATTCAACAGAGAGCGGGCATCACTCAATAAACTGAATAAACTGTGGGAGCATTCAACAGAGAGAAGGCATCACTCAATAGACTGATTAAACTGTGGGAGCATTTAACAGAGAGAAGGCATCACTCAATAAACTGAATAAACTGTGGGAGCATTCAACAGAGAGAAGGCATCACTCAATAGACTGATTAAACTGTGGGAGCATTCAACAGAGAGAAGGCATCACTCAATAGACTGATTAAACTGTGGGAGCATTCAACAGAGAGCGGGCATCACTCAATAGACTGATTAAACTGTGGGAGCATTTAACAGAGAGAAGGCATCACTAAATAAACTGAATAAACTGTGGGAGCATTCATTCATTCATGACTTTTTTTAACCTTGCATCTGGAAGTAACTGGATGTTCACTACTTGTGAACCATTCTACTACTGTCATACAATCCACACCATGTCTGTAATGTATTATAGTTCATCCAGGTAACAATCCCCCCCCTCCCGTACCTTTGCTGGTGGCGTAGTCCTGCATGTTGCTCCAGAGACTGTTGGTGGGTTCCTTAGTGGAGCCCAGGGCCAGCTCCACCAGGACGCTCATGTCTGCTCTCAGAGGACAGTCAAATGGTTTCTGCTCCTCGTTACCTGAGAGGGCCTCCTCTAACAGCCAGCTGATGCAGTTATCTAAGGTAACATACAAAACACAATACAGGGCCATCGTTTGTCAGTAAATAAATACAACAGATCACAATGAAAATAAATCAGATAGGACCACTTCTAACAGCCATCTGATACAGTTATCTAGAGGACATCAGATAGGACCACTTCTAACAGCCATCTGATACAGTTATCTAGAGGACATCAGATAGGACCACTTCTAACAGCCATCTGATACAGTTATCTAGAGGACATCAGATAGGACCACTTCTAACAGCCATCTGATACAGTTATCTAGAGGGACATCAGATAGGACCACTACTAACAGCCATCTGATACAGTTATCTAGAGGACATCAGATAGGACCACTTCTAACAGCCATCTGATACAGTTATCTAGAGGGACATCAGATAGGACCACTTCTAACAGCCATCTGATACAGTTATCTAGAGGACATCAGATAGGACCACTACTAACAGCCATCTGATACAGTTATCTAGAGGGTCATCAGATAGGACCACTTCTAACAGCCATCTGATACAGTTATCTAGAGGGAGGACATCAGATAGGACCACTTCTAACAGCCATCTGATACAGTTATCTAGAGGGAGGACATCAGATAGGACCACTTCTAACAGCCATCTGATACAGTTATCTAGAGGGTCATCAGATAGGACCACTTCTAACAGCCATCTGATACAGTTATCTAGAGGGTCATCAGATAGGACCACTTCTAACAGCCATCTGATACAGTTATCTAGAGGACATCAGATAGGACCACTTCTAACAGCCATCTGATACAGTTATCTAGAGGACATCAGATAGGACCACTTCTAACAGCCATCTGATACAGTTATCTAGAGGGACATCAGATAGGACCACTTCTAACAGCCATCTGATACAGTTATCTAGAGGGACATCAGACAGGACCACTTCTAACAGCCATCTGATACAGTTATCTAGAAGACATCAGATAGGACCACTTCTAACAGCCATCTGATACAGTTATCTAGAGGGACATCAGATAGGACCACTTCTAACAGCCATCTGATACAGTTATCTAGAGGGACATCAGATAGGACCACTTCTAACAGCCATCTGATACAGTTATCTAGAAGACATCAGATAGGACCACTACTAACAGCCATCTGATACAGTTATCTAGAGGGTCATCAGATAGGACCACTTCTAACAGCCATCTGATACAGTTATCTAGAGGACATCAGATAGGACCACTTCTAACAGCCATCTGATACAGTTATCTAGAGGACATCAGATAGGACCACTTCTAACAGCCATCTGATACAGTTATCTAGAGGGACATCAGATAGGACCACTTCTAACAGCCATCTGATACAGTTATCTAGAGGGAGGACATCAGATAGGACCACTTCTAACAGCCATCTGATACAGTTATCTAGAGGACATCAGATAGGACCACTTCTAACAGCCATCTGATACAGTTATCTAGAGGACATCAGATAGGACCACTTCTAACAGCATTCTGATACAGTTATCTAGATGGTCATCAGATAGGACCACTTCTAACAGCCATCTGATAGAGTTATCTAGAGGACATCAGATAGGACCACTTCTAACAGCCATCTGATACAGTTATCTAGAGGACATCAGATAGGACCACTTCTAACAGCCATCTGATACAGTTATCTAGAGGACATCAGATAGGACCACTTCTAACAGCCATCTGATACAGTTATCTAGAGGACATCAGATAGGACCACTTCTAACAGCCATCTGATACAGTTATCTAGAGGACATCAGATAGGACCACTTCTAACAGCCATCTGATACAGTTATCTAGAGGGACATCAGATAGGACCACTTCTAACAGCCATCTGATACAGTTATCTAGAGGACATCAGATAGGACCACTACTAACAGCCATCTGATACAGTTATCTAGAGGGAGGACATCAGATAGGACCACTTCTAACAGCCATCTGATACAGTTATCTAGAGGACATCAGATAGGACCACTACTAACAGCCATCTGATACAGTTATCTAGAGGACATCAGATAGGACCACTTCTAACAGCCATCTGATACAGTTATCTAGAGGGACATCAGATAGGACCACTTCTAACAGCCATCTGATACAGTTATCTAGAAGACATCAGATAGGACCACTACTAACAGCCATCTGATACAGTTATCTAGAGGACATCAGATAGGACCACTACTAACAGCCATCTGATACAGTTATCTAGAGGACATCAGATAGGACCACTTCTAACAGCCATCTGATACAGTTATCTAGAGGGAGGACATCAGATAGGACCACTTCTAACAGCCATCTGATACAGTTATCTAGAGGACATCAGATAGGACCACTTCTAACAGCCGTCTGATACAGTTATCTAGAGGACATCAGATAGGACCACTTCTAACAGCCATCTGATACAGTTATCTAGAGGACATCAGATAGGACCACTACTAACAGCCATCTGATACAGTTATCTAGAGGACATCAGATAGGACCACTTCTAACAGCCATCTGATACAGTTATCTAGAGGGAGGACATCAGATAGGACCACTTCTAACAGCCATCTGATACAGTTATCTAGAGGACATCAGATAGGACCACTTCTAACAGCCATCTGATACAGTTATCTAGAGGACATCAGATAGGACCACTTCTAACAGCCGTCTGATACAGTTATCTAGAGGGAGGACATCAGATAGGACCACTTCTAACAGCCGTCTGATACAGTTATCTAGAGGGAGGACATCAGATAGGACCACTTCTAACAGCCATCTGATACAGTTATCTAGAGGACATCAGATAGGACCACTTCTAACAGCCGTCTGATACAGTTATCTAGAGGACATCAGATAGGACCACTTCTAACAGCCATCTGATACAGTTATCTAGAGGGAGGACATCAGATAGGACCACTTCTAACAGCCATCTGATACAGTTATCTAGAGGACATCAGATAGGACCACTTCTAACAGCCATCTGATACAGTTATCTAGAGGACATCAGATAGGACCACTACTAACAGCCATCTGATACAGTTATCTAGAGGACATCAGATAGGACCACTTCTAACAGCCATCTGATACAGTTATCTAGAGGACATCAGATAGGACCACTTCTAACAGCCATCTGATACAGTTATCTAGAGGGACATCAGATAGGACCACTTCTAACAGCCATCTGATACAGTTATCTAGAGGACATCAGATAGGACCACTACTAACAGCCATCTGATACAGTTATCTAGAGGACATCAGATAGGACCACTTCTAACAGCCATCTGATACAGTTATCTAGAGGGACATCAGATAGGACCACTTCTAACAGCCATCTGATACAGTTATCTAGAAGACATCAGATAGGACCACTACTAACAGCCATCTGATACAGTTATCTAGAGGACATCAGATAGGACCACTTCTAACAGCCATCTGATACAGTTATCTAGAGGGACATCAGATAGGACCACTTCTAACAGCCATCTGATACAGTTATCTAGAGGGTCATCAGATAGGACCACTTCTAACAGCCATCTGATACAGTTATCTAGAGGGAGGACATCAGATAGGACCACTTCTAACAGCCATCTGATACAGTTATCTAGAGGGAGGACATCAGATAGGACCACTTCTAACAGCCATCTGATACAGTTATCTAGAGGACATCAGATAGGACCACTTCTAACAGCCATCTGATACAGTTATCTAGAGGACATCAGATAGGACCACTTCTAACAGCCATCTGATACAGTTATCTAGAGGGTCATCAGATAGGACCACTTCTAACAGCCATCTGATACAGTTATCTAGAGGACATCAGATAGGACCACTTCTAACAGCCATCTGATACAGTTATCTAGAGGGTCATCAGATAGGACCACTTCTAACAGCATTCTGATACAGTTATCTAGAGGACATCAGATAGGACCACTTCTAACAGCCATCTGATACAGTTATCTAGAGGACATCAGATAGGACCACTACTAACAGCCATCTGATACAGTTATCTAGAGGACATCAGATAGGACCACTTCTAACAGCCGTCTGATACAGTTATCTAGAGGGAGGACATCAGATAGGACCACTTCTAACAGCCATCTGATACAGTTATCTAGAGGACATCAGATAGGACCACTTCTAACAGCCATCTGATACAGTTATCTAGAGGACATCAGATAGGACCACTTCTAACAGCCGTCTGATACAGTTATCTAGAGGACATCAGATAGGACCACTTCTAACAGCCATCTGATACAGTTATCTAGAGGGACATCAGACAGGACCACTTCTAACAGCCATCTGATACAGTTATCTAGAGGGTCATCAGATAGGACCACTTCTAACAGCCATCTGATACAGTTATCTAGAGGACATCAGATAGGACCACTTCTAACAGCCATCTGATACAGTTATCTAGAGGGACATCAGACAGGACCACTTCTAACAGCCATCTGATACAGTTATCTAGAGGGAGGACAGTTATTTAATTTAATTTATTTAACCTATATTTAACTAGGCAAGTCAGTAAAGAACACATTCTTATTTACAATGACGGCGTACACCGGCCAAACACGGACGACGCTGGGCCAATTGTGCGCCGCCCTATGGGACTCCCAATCACGTCCGGATTCGAACCAGGGTGTCTGTAGTGACGCCTCTAGCACGAGACCGCTGCGCCATTAAGGAGCCCAATAACGCCCCTATATAATATCTACACTATCTATCCAAACGATGCCGTGTTTCATACCTAGTTGAGGGACGTCCATCTCCAGCCCGTTGCTGAACAGGGGGGTTTTCAGCCAGTAGCCTGTATCCTGTTCCTCTAGAGAGGGGGGGGCTCCCTGCAGCATGCCCCCCAGGCAGCGGCCCACCAGCAGGGCTGCAGTACGCTCCAGATCCACCAGCCACACCCAGGACTGGGCCGGCTGGGACAGGGGCTGCCCTGCAGGGTCCACAAAGTCTGGGGCTCCTGAAGACACAGAGAGAGACCGAGAGAGAGACCCGAGAGAGAGAGAGAGAGAGAGAGAGAGAGAGAGAGAGAGAGAGAGAGAGAGAGAGAGAGAGAGAGAGAGAGAGAGAGAGAGAGAGAGAGAGAGAGAGAGAGAGAGAGAGAGAGAGAGAGAGAGAGAGAGAGAGAGAGAGAGAGAGAGAGAGAGAGAGGTCACTACAGCTCTATCTCCTCACCATGTAGAGGCCACTACAGCTCTATCTCCTCACCATGTAGAGGTCACTACAGCTCTATCTCCTCACCATGTAGAGACCACTACAGCTCTATCTCCTCACCATGTAAAGACCTCTACAGCTCTATCTCCTCACCATGTAGAGGTCACTACAGCTCTATCTCCTCACCATGTAGAGGTCACTACAGCTCTATCTCCTCACCATGTAGAGACCACTACAGCTCTATCTCCTCACCATGTAGAGGTCACTACAGCTCTATCTCCTCACCATGTAGAGGCCACTACAGCTCTATCTCCTCACCATGTAGAGGCCACTACAGCTCTATCTCCTCACCATGTAGAGGCCACTACAGCTCTATCTCTATCTCCTCACCATGTAGAGGTCACTACAGCTCTATCTCCTCACCATGTAGAGGTCACTACAGCTCTATCTCCTCACCATGTAGAGGCCACTACAGCTCTATCTCCTCACCATGTAGAGACCACTACAGCTCTATCTCCTCACCATGTAGAGGTCACTACAGCTCTATCTCCTCACCATGTAGAGGCCACTACAGCTCTATCTCCTCACCATGTAGAGGCCACTACAGCTCTATCTCCTCACCATGTAGAGGTCACTACAGCTCTATCTCCTCACCATGTAGAGACCACTACAGCTCTATCTCCTCACCATGTAGAGACCACTACAGCTCTATCTCGTCACCATGTAGAGGTCACTACAGCTCTATCTCCTCACCATGTAGAGACCACTACAGCTCTATCTCCTCACCATGTAGAGGTCACTACAGCTCTATCTCCTCACCATGTAGAGACCTCTACAGCTCTATCTCCTCACCATGTAGAGACCTCTACAGCTCTATCTCCTCACCATGTAGAGGTCACTACAGCTCTATCTCCTCACCATGTAGAGGCCACTACAGCTCTATCTCCTCACCATGTAGAGGTCACTACAGCTCTATCTCCTCACCATGTAGAGGTCACTACAGCTCTATCTCCTCACCATGTAGAGACCACTACAGCTCTATCTCCTCACCATGTAGAGGTCACTACAGCTCTATCTCCTCACCATGTAGAGGCCACTACAGCTCTATCTCTATCTCCTCACCATGTAGAGGTCACTACAGCTCTATCTCCTCACCATGTAGAGGTCACTACAGCTCTATCTCCTCACCATGTAGAGACCTCTACAGCTCTATCTCCTCACCATGTAGAGACCACTACAGCTCTATCTCCTCACCATGTAGAGGTCACTACAGCTCTATCTCCTCACCATGTAGAGACCACTACAGCTCTATCTCCTCACCATGTAGAGACCACTACAGCTCTATCTCCTCACCATGTAGAGGTCACTACAGCTCTATCTCCTCACCATGTAGAGGTCACTACAGCTCTATCTCCTCACCATGTAGAGGTCACTACATCTCTATCTCCTCACCATGTAGAGGTCACTACAGCTCTATCTCCTCACCATGTAGAGGTCACTACATCTCTATCTCCTCACCATGTAGAGGTCACTACAGCTCTATCTCCTCACCATGTAGAGGTCACTACATCTCTATCTCCTCACCATGTAGAGGTCACTACAGCTCTATCTCCTCACCATGTAGAGATCACTACAGCTCTATCTCCTCACCATGTAGAGGCCACTACAGCTCTATCTCCTCACCATGTAGAGGTCACTACAGCTCTATCTCCTCACCATGTAGAGGTCACTACAGCTCTATCTCCTCACCATGTAGAGACCACTACAGCTCTATCTCCTCACCATGTAGAGATCTCTACAGCTCTATCTCCTCACCATGTAGAGGTCACTACAGCTCTATCTCCTCACCATGTAGAGGTCACTACAGCTCTATCTCCTCACCATGTAGAGGTCACTACAGCTCTATCTCCTCACCATGTAGAGGTCACTACAGCTCTATCTCCTCACCATGTAGAGACCACTACAGCTCTATCTCCTCACCATGTAGAGATCTCTACAGCTCTATCTCCTCACCATGTAGAGACCACTACAGCTCTATCTCCTCACCATGTAGAGATCTCTACAGCTCTATCTCCTCACCATGTAGAGGTCACTACAGCTCTATCTCCTCACCATGTAGAGGTCTCTACAGCTCTATCTCCTCACCATGTAGAGGCCACTACAGCTCTATCTCTATCTCCTCACCATGTAGAGGTCACTACAGCTCTATCTCCTCACCATGTAGAGGTCACTGCAGCTCTATCTCCTCACCATGTAGAGACCTCTACAGCTCTATCTCCTCACCATGTAGAGACCTCTACAGCTCTATCTCCTCACCATGTAGAGACCACTACAGCTCTATCTCCTCACCATGTAGAGGTCTCTACAGCTCTATCTCCTCACCATGTAGAGGTCACTACAGCTCTATCTCCTGACCATGTAGAGACCACTACAGCTCTATCTCCTCACCATGTAGAGGCCACTACAGCTCTATCTCCTCACCATGTAGAGGTCACTACAGCTCTATCTCCTCACCATGTAGAGGCCACTACAGCTCTATCTCCTGACCATGTAGAGGCCACTACAGCTCTATCTCCTGACCATGTAGAGGCCACTACAGCTCTATCTCCTCACCATGTAGAGGCCACTGCAGCTCCTGGTCTTCCAGCGGTGTGGCAGCAGGCAGCAGTCTGTTGAGACAGTCTAGAGGAGGCAGCAGGTCTAGCAGGTAGCTCAGCAGAGGTCTGGCTACAGACACTGGTAGTAGTAGTAGACTGTTGACGATCTGACACAGCATACTGCCTGCTGCTGACACGTAGATCACATCTACAACAGAGACAAAGAGATAATAAACCAGGAACTGACATGTACATCACATCTAGAACAGAGACAGACAGAGATAATAAACCAGGAACTGACACGTACATCACATCTACAACAGAGACAGACAGAGAGATAATAAACCAGGAACTGACATGTACATCACATCTAGAACAGAGACAGACAGAGAGATAATAAACCAGGAACTGACACGTACATCACATCTACAACAGAGACAGACAGAGAGATAATAAACCAGGAACTGACATGTACATCACATCTAGAACAGAGACAGACAGAGATAATAAACCAGGAACTGACACGTACATCACATCTAGAACAGAGACAGACAGAGAGATAATAAACCAGGAACTGACATGTACATCACATCTACAACAGAGACAGACAGAGAGATAATAAACCAGGAACTGACACGTACATCACATCTAGAACAGAGACAGACAGAGAGATAATAAACCAGGAACTGACATGTACATCACATCTAGAACAGAGACAGACAGAGATAATAAACCAGGAACTGACACGTACATCACATCTAGAACAGAGACAGACAGAGAGATAATAAACCAGGAACTGACATGTACATCACATCTAGAACAGAGACAGACAGAGAGATAATAAACCAGGAACTGACACGTACATCACATCTAGAACAGAGACAGACAGAGATAATAAACCAGGAACTGACACGTACATCACATCTAGAACAGAGACAGACAGAGTGAGGCATTTCTTCTTGGCATTGAAATGAAAACATCTCTGATTCAACAATGCCTGTGTGTTTGAGAGTGAGAGACAGATAGAAAGAGGGAAGAATACAAAAGATAAAGGCAGAAAGAGAAAAGGGTGAAATTGGATCCCTGCTGGAATGATATTAGAAGGGGTGAAATTGGATCCCTGCTGGGTTGATATTAGTGCTGAGCGATTAGTACTTTTTGAGGTCGGCTCGGTTTCGGTCCGATTATTAAAAAATAATCACGATTTTGTTTTTGACTATTTTTTTTATTACATGAAATGCACTATGCATTATGTGGGTTGAATGCTGTAACAACAGAATAACATAATTAATACAAGTCCCATGATGGTAGTGACTGTCCATTACTGCTTATCTCTTATTAACCATCAGTTATTTACTTTACTTTAATAAAATATTTACATTATATTACATTTGTTTAATTTGATAACTTTATTATTTAGAGAGAGAGAGAGAGAGAGAGAGAGAGAGAGAGAGAGAGAGAGAGAGAGAGAGAGAGAGAGAGAGAGAGAGAGAGAGAGAGAGAGAGAGAGAGAGAGAGAGAGAGAGCGAGAGAGCGAGCGAGAGAGCGAGAGAGCGAGAGAGCGAGAGAAGGAGAGAGAAGGAGAGAGAGAGACAGACAGCCAGACAGCCAGACAGACAGACAGACAGACAGACAGACAGAGTGATACAGTAGTAGACATAACAACCTCGTAGTTTCTCTCTGATGCTGCCGTTCCAGGAGCTCTCCTGCAGCAGGGTGGCCGAGCGGGAGAAGATGTCTGTCGCGTGGGGCAGCAGCAGCTGGAGGTGCTTATGGAGCAGAGCCACACTGCTAGAGTCCTGGAGATATTAAAGACCAGGACAATGTTACTAACTACTACTAGAGTTGTGGAGATATTAAAGACCAGGACAATGTTACTAACTACTACTAGAGTCCTGGAGATATTAAAGACCAGGACAATGTTACTAACTACTGCTAGAGTCCTGGAGATATTAAAGACCAGGACAATGTTACTAACTACTACTAGAGTCCTGGAGATATTAAAGACCAGGACAATGTTACTAACTACTACTAGAGTCCTGGAGATATTAAAGACCAGGACAATGTTACTAACTACTACTAGAGTTGTGGAGATATTAAAGACCAGGACAATGTTACTAACTACTACTAGAGTCCTGGAGATATTAAAGACCAGGACAATGTTACTAACTACTACTAGAGTCCTGGAGATATTAAAGACCAGGACAATGTTACTAACTACTACTAGAGTTGTGGAGATATTAAAGACCAGGACAATGTTACTAACTACTACTAGAGTCCTGGAGATATTAAAGACCAGGACAATGTTACTAACTACTACTAGAGTTGTGGAGATATTAAAGACCAGGACAATGTTACTAACTACTGCTAGAGTCCTGGAGATATTAAAGACCAGGACAATGTTACTAACTACTACTAGAGTCCTGGAGATATTAAAGACCAGGACAATGTTACTAACTACTACTAGAGTCCTGGAGATATTAAAGACCAGGACAATGTTACTAACTACTACTAGAGTCCTGGAGATATTATAGACCAGGACAATGTTACTAACTACTACTACAGTCCTGGAGATATTAAAGACCAGGACAATGTTACTAACTACTACTAGAGTTGTGGAGATATTATAGACCAGGACAATGTTACTAACTATTACTAGAGTTGTGGAGATATTAAAGACCAGGACAATGTTACTAACTATTACTAGAGTTGTGGAGATATTAAAGACCAGGACAATGTTACTAACTACTACTAGAGTCCTGGAGATATTAAAGACCAGGACAATGTTACTAACTACTACTAGAGTCCTGGAGATATTATAGACCAGGACAATGTCACTAACTACTACTAGAGTTGTGGAGATATTAAAGACCAGGACAATGTTACTAACTACTGCTAGAGTCCTGGAGATATTAAAGACCAGGACAATGTTACTAACTATTACTAGAGTCCTGGAGATATTATAGACCAGGACAATGTTACTAACTACTACTAGAGTCCTGGAGATATTATAGACCAGGACAATGTTACTAACTACTACTAGAGTCCTGGAGATATTATAGACCAGGACAATGTTACTAACTACTACTAGAGGTGTGGAGATATTAAAGACCAGGACAATGTTACTAACTACTACTAGAGTCCTGGAGATATTAAAGACCAGGACAATGTTACTAACTATTACTAGAGTCCTGGAGATATTAAAGACCAGGACAATGTTACTAACTACTACTAGAGTTGTGGAGATATTATAAACCAGGACAATGTTACTAACTATTACTAGAGTTGTGGAGATATTAAAGACCAGGACAATGTTACTAACTACTACTAGAGTCCTGGAGATATTAAAGACCAGGACAATGTTACTAACTACTACTAGAGTCCTGGAGATATTAAAGACCAGGACAATGTTACTAACTACTACTAGAGTTGTGGAGATATTATAGACCAGGACAATGTTACTAACTACTAATAGAGTTGTGGAGATATTAAAGACCAGGACAATGTTACTAACTACTACTAGAGTTGTGGAGATATTAAAGACCAGGACAATGTTACTAACTATTACTAGAGTTGTGGAGATATTAAAGACCAGGACAATGTTACTAACTAATACTAGAGTTGTGGAGATATTAAAGACCAGGGCAATGTTACTAACTACTACTAGAGTCCTGGAGATATTAAACACCAGGACAATGTTACTAACTACTACTAGAGTCCTGGAGATATTATAGACCAGGACAATGTTACTAACTACTACTAGAGTCCTTGAGATTTTATAGACCAGGACAATGTTACTAACTATTACTAGAGTTGTGGATATATTAAAGACCAGGACAATGTTACTAACTACTACTAGAGTTGTGGAGATATTAAAGACCAGGACAATGTTACTAACTACTACTAGAGTTGTGGAGATATTAAAGACCAGGACAATGTTACTAACTATTACTAGAGTCCTGGAGATATTAAAGACCAGGACAATGTTACTAACTACTACTAGAGTTGTGGAGATATTAAAGACCAGGACAATGTTACTAACTACTACTAGAGTCCTGGAGATATTAAAGACCAGGACAATGTTACTAACTACTGCTAGAGTCCTGGAGATATTAAAGACCAGGACAATGTTACTAACTACTACTAGAGTCCTGGAGATATTAAAGACCAGGACAATGTTACTAACTACTACTAGAGTCCTGGAGATATTAAAGACCAGGACAATGTTACTAACTACTACTAGAGTTGTGGAGATATTAAAGACCAGGACAATGTTACTAACTACTACTAGAGTCCTGGAGATATTAAAGACCAGGACAATGTTACTAACTACTACTAGAGTCCTGGAGATATTAAAGACCAGGACAATGTTACTAACTACTACTAGAGTTGTGGAGATATTAAAGACCAGGACAATGTTACTAACTACTACTAGAGTCCTGGAGATATTAAAGACCAGGACAATGTTACTAACTACTACTAGAGTTGTGGAGATATTAAAGACCAGGACAATGTTACTAACTACTGCTAGAGTCCTGGAGATATTAAAGACCAGGACAATGTTACTAACTACTACTAGAGTCCTGGAGATATTAAAGACCAGGACAATGTTACTAACTACTACTAGAGTCCTGGAGATATTAAAGACCAGGACAATGTTACTAACTACTACTAGAGTCCTGGAGATATTATAGACCAGGACAATGTTACTAACTACTACTACAGTCCTGGAGATATTAAAGACCAGGACAATGTTACTAACTACTACTAGAGTTGTGGAGATATTATAGACCAGGACAATGTTACTAACTATTACTAGAGTTGTGGAGATATTAAAGACCAGGACAATGTTACTAACTATTACTAGAGTTGTGGAGATATTAAAGACCAGGACAATGTTACTAACTACTACTAGAGTCCTGGAGATATTAAAGACCAGGACAATGTTACTAACTACTACTAGAGTCCTGGAGATATTATAGACCAGGACAATGTCACTAACTACTACTAGAGTTGTGGAGATATTAAAGACCAGGACAATGTTACTAACTACTGCTAGAGTCCTGGAGATATTAAAGACCAGGACAATGTTACTAACTATTACTAGAGTCCTGGAGATATTATAGACCAGGACAATGTTACTAACTACTACTAGAGTCCTGGAGATATTATAGACCAGGACAATGTTACTAACTACTACTAGAGTCCTGGAGATATTATAGACCAGGACAATGTTACTAACTACTACTAGAGGTGTGGAGATATTAAAGACCAGGACAATGTTACTAACTACTACTAGAGTCCTGGAGATATTAAAGACCAGGACAATGTTACTAACTATTACTAGAGTCCTGGAGATATTAAAGACCAGGACAATGTTACTAACTACTACTAGAGTTGTGGAGATATTATAAACCAGGACAATGTTACTAACTATTACTAGAGTTGTGGAGATATTAAAGACCAGGACAATGTTACTAACTACTACTAGAGTCCTGGAGATATTAAAGACCAGGACAATGTTACTAACTACTACTAGAGTCCTGGAGATATTAAAGACCAGGACAATGTTACTAACTACTACTAGAGTTGTGGAGATATTATAGACCAGGACAATGTTACTAACTACTAATAGAGTTGTGGAGATATTAAAGACCAGGACAATGTTACTAACTACTACTAGAGTTGTGGAGATATTAAAGACCAGGACAATGTTACTAACTATTACTAGAGTTGTGGAGATATTAAAGACCAGGACAATGTTACTAACTAATACTAGAGTTGTGGAGATATTAAAGACCAGGGCAATGTTACTAACTACTACTAGAGTCCTGGAGATATTAAACACCAGGACAATGTTACTAACTACTACTAGAGTCCTGGAGATATTATAGACCAGGACAATGTTACTAACTACTACTAGAGTCCTTGAGATTTTATAGACCAGGACAATGTTACTAACTATTACTAGAGTTGTGGATATATTAAAGACCAGGACAATGTTACTAACTACTACTAGAGTTGTGGAGATATTAAAGACCAGGACAATGTTACTAACTACTACTAGAGTTGTGGAGATATTAAAGACCAGGACAATGTTACTAACTATTACTAGAGTCCTGGAGATATTAAAGACCAGGACAATGTTACTAACTACTACTAGAGTTGTGGAGATATAATAGACCAGGACAATGTTACTAACTACTACTAGAGTCCTGGAGATATTAAAGACCAGGACAATGTTACTAACTACTACTAGAGTCCTGGAGATATTAAAGACCAGGACAATGTTACTAACTATTACTAGAGTTGTGGAGATATTAAAGACCAGGACAATGTTACTAACTACTACTAGAGTTGTGGAGATATTATAGACCAGGACAATGTTACTAACTATTACTAGAGTTGTGGAGATATTATAGACCAGGACAATGTTACTAACTATTACTAGAGTTGTGGAGATATTAAAGACCAGGACAATGTTACTAACTACTACTAGAGTCCTGGAGATATTAAAGACCAGGACAATGTTACTAACTACTACTAGAGTTGTGGAGATATTAAAGACCAGGACAATGTTACTAACTATTACTAGAGTCCTGGAGATATTAAAGACCAGGACAATGTTACTAACTACTGCTAGAGTCGTGGAGATATTATAGACCAGGACAATGTTACTAACTATTACTAGAGTTGTGGAGATATTAAAGACCAGGACAATGTTACTAACTACTACTAGAGTTGTGGAGATATTATAGACCAGGACAATGTTACTAACTACTACTAGAGTTGTGGAGATATTAAAGACCAGACAATGTTACTAACTATTACTAGAGTTGTGGAGATATTAAAGACCAGGACAATGTTACTAACTACTACTAGAGTTGTGGAGATATTAAAGACCAGGACAATGTTACTAACTACTACTAGAAATGTGGAGATATTAAAGACCAGGACAATGTTACTAACTACTACTAGAGTTGTGGAGATATTAAAGACCAGGACAATGTTACTAACTATTACTAGAGTCCTGGAGATATTAAAGACCAGGACAATGTTACTAACTACTACTAGAGTTGTGGAGATATTATAGACCAGGACAATGTTACTAACTACTACTAGAGTCCTGGAGATATTAAAGACCAGACAATGTTACTAACTACTACTAGAGTTGTGGAGATATTAAAGACCAGGACAATGTTACTAACTACTACTAGAGTTGTGGAGATATTATAGACCAGGACAATGTTACTAACTACTACTAGAGTTGTGGAGATATTATAGACCAGGACAATGTTACTAACTACTACTAGAGTTGTGGAGATATTAAAGACCAGGACAATGTTACTAACTACTACTAGAGTCCTGGAGATATTAAAGACCAGACAATGTTACTAACTACTACTAGAGTTGTGGAGATAATATAGACCAGGACAATGTTACTAACTACTACTAGAGTCCTGGAGATATTAAAGACCAGACAATGTTACTAACTACTACTAGAGTTGTGGAGATATTAAAGACCAGACAATGTTACTAACTATTACTAGAGTTGTGGAGATATTAAAGACCAGGACAATGTTACTAACTACTACTAGAGTTGTGGAGATATTAAAGACCAGGACAATGTTACTAACTATTACTAGAGTCCTGGAGATATTAAAGACCAGGACAATGTTACTAACTACTACTAGAGTTGTGGAGATATTATAGACCAGGACAATGTTACTAACTACTACTAGAGTTGTGGAGATATTATAGACCAGGACAATGTTACTAACTATTACTAGAGTTGTGGAGATATTCAAGACCAGGACAATGTTACTAACTACTACTAGAGTTGTGGAGATATTAAAGACCAGGACAATGTTACTAACTATTACTAGAGTTGTGGAGATATTCAAGACCAGGACAATGTTACTAACTACTACTAGAGTTGTGGAGATATTAAAGACCAGGACAATGTTACTAACTACTACTAGAGTCCTGGAGATATTAAAGACCAGGACAATGTTACTAACTACTACTAGAGTTGTGGAGGTATTAAAGACCAGGACAATGTTACTAACTACTACTAGAGTCCTGGAGATATTAAAGACCAGGACAATGTTACTAACTACTACTAGAGTTGTGGAGATATTAAAGACCAGGACAATGTTACTAACTACTACTAGAGTTGTGGAGATATTAAAGACCAGGACAATGTTACTAACTACTACTAGAGTTGTGGAGATATTAAAGACCAGGACAATGTTACTAACTACTACTAGAGTTGTGAACACAAACATATGATAGAGACCGTCAAAAACAGGTAACCATAATTCATTCATTAATAAAACATCTAATCTGTTGCATAAAGGTCTGCTTTGTCAAGCTTCAGCTCTGTGAATGGGATTGTGATGATCACAGTATAACATATCTGAGAAAATGGGTGTGTGCTCTCTCAACTGTGTGTGTATGTATGCGTGTGTGTATGCATGCCAGTGTGTGTGTGTGTCCCTGCGTACCTCAGTAACACAGTTGATGTGGCAGTAGGCCAGTGTCCCTGCGTATCTCAGTAACACAGTTGATGTGGCAGTATGCCAGTGTGTGTGTCCCTGCATACCTCAGTAACACAGTTGATGTGGCAGTATGCCAGTGTGTGTGTCCCTGCGTACCTCAGTAACACAGTTGATGTGGCAGTATGCCAGTGTGTGTGTCCCTGCATACCTCAGTAACACAGTTGATGTGGCAGTATGCCAGTGTGTCTGCGTACCTCAGTAACACAGTTGATGTGGCAGTATGCCAGTGTGTCCCTGCGTACCTCAGTAACACAGTTGATGTGGCAGTATGCCAGTGTGTCTGCGTACCTCAGTAACACAGTTGATGTGGCAGTATGCCAGTGTGTCCCTGCGTACCTCAGTAACACAGTTGATGTGGCAGTATGCCAGTGTGTCCCTGCGTACCTCAGTAACACAGTTGATGTGGCAGTATGCCAGTGTGTCTGCGTACCTCAGTAACACAGTTGATGTGGCAGTATGCCAGTGTGTCTGCGTACCTCAGTAACACAGTTGATGTGGCAGTAGGCCAGTGTCCCTGCGTACCTCAGTAACACAGTTGATGTGGCAGTATGCCAGTGTGTCTGCGTACCTCAGTAACACAGTTGATGTGGCAGTAGGCCAGTGTCCCTGCGTACCT
>NW_027255983.1:415000-427500 GCF_045679555.1 Salvelinus alpinus
ATAGAACTAGGGCCTTATTGATTAAATAGAACTAGGGCCTTATTGATTAAATAGAACTAGGGCCTTATTGATTACATAGAACTAGGGCCTTATTGATTACATAGAACTAGGGCCTTATTGATTACATAGAACTAGGGCCTTATTGATTAAATAGAACTAGGGCCTTATTGACTAAATAGAACTAGGGTCTTATTGATTAAATAGAACTAGGGCCTTATTGATTACATAGAACTAGGGCCTTATTGATTAAATAGATCTAGGGCCTTATTGATTACATAGAACTAGGGCCTTATTGATTACATAGAACTAGGGCCTTATTGACTAAATAGAACTAGGGCCTTATTGACTAAATAGAACTAGGGCCTTATTGACTAAATAGAACTAGGGCCTTATTGATTACATAGAACTAGGGCCTTATTGATTACATAGAACTAGGGCCTTATTGATTAAATAGAACTAGGGCCTTATTGATTAAATAGAACTAGGGTCTTATTGATTAAATAGAACTAGGGTCTTATTGATTACATAGAAGTAGGGCCGTATTGACTAAATAGAACTAGGGCCTTATTGATTAAATAGAACTAGGGCCTTATTGACTAAATAGAACTAGGGCCTTATTGATTACATAGAACTAGGGCCTTATTGATATAGTCACAGATAAATGGCGTTGTTCAGACCAACGTGCAATACATCTATGTACTATACATCTATGTACTATACATCTATGTACTATACATCTATGTACCATACATCTATGTACCATACATCTATGTACCATACATCTATGTATAGCATACCACCCTGCATACCACTGCTGGCTTGCTTCTGAAGCTAAGCAGGGTTGGTCCTGGTCAGTCCCTGGATGGGAGAAGTGGTGTTGGAGGGCCAGTAGGAGGCACTCTTTCCTCTGGTCTAAACAAAAGATCCCAATGCCCCAGGGCAGTGATTGGGGACACTGCTCTGTGTAGGGTGCCGTCTTTCGGATGGGACGTTAAACGGGTGTCCTGACTCTCTGAGGTCATTAAAGATCCCATGGCACTTATCGTAAGAGTAGGGGTGTTAACCCCGGTGTCCTGGCTAAATTCCCAATCTGGCCCTCAACCATCACGGTCACCTAATAATCCCCAGTTTACAATTGGCTCATTCATCCCCCTCCTCTCCCCTGTAACTATTCCCCAGGTCGTTGCTGCAAATGAGAACGTGTTCTCAGTCAACTTACCTGGTAAAATAACGGTAAAATAAAAATAAATAAAATAAAAAATGTACTATACATCTATGTACTATACATCTATGTACTATACATCTATGTACTATACATCTATGTACTATACCTGTCCTTTAGACAGACTCTCCCATCTGTCAGGTCCCTGGGGCAGCAGGGAGTGGAGAAGCTCCATCCTCTCTCTCAGAGGAGGTAACAGCATAGTGGCCCCCACAGACAGAGTCTCAATCACAGCCTAGAGAAAACACAGAGATGGGTCAACACAACACAGTGTTAGAGCCCGACAACACAGAGACACAGTGTTAGAGCCTGACAACACAACAGGGAAACCATTAGAGTCTGACAACACAACACAGTGTTAGAGCCCGACAACACAGAGACACAGTGTTAGAGCCCGACAACACAGTGTTAGAGCCTGACAACACAACAGGGAAACCATTAGAGTCTGACAACACAACACAATGTTAGAGCCCGACAACACAGAGACACAGTGTTAGAGCCCGACAACACAGAGACACAGTGTTAGAGCCCGACAACACAACACAGCGTTAGAGTCCGACAACACAACGTTAGAGCCTGACAACACAACACAGTGTTAGAGCCCGACAACACAGTGTTAGAGCCTGACAACACAGAGACACAGTGTTAGAGCCCGACAACACAACACAGTGTTAGAGCCTGACAACACAACACAATGTTAGAGCCCGACAACACAGAGACACAGTGTTAGAGCCCGACAACACAACACAGTGTTAGAGCCTGACAACACAACACAATGTTAGAGCCCGACAACACAGAGACACAGTGTTAGAGCCCGACAACACAGAGACACAGTGTTAGAGCCCGACAACACAACACAGTGTTAGAGCCTGACAACACAGAGACACAGTGTTAGACCCTGACAACACAACACAGTGTTAGAGCCTGACAACACAGAGACACAGTGTTAGACCCTGACAACACAACACAGTGTTAGAGCTCGACAACACAACACAGTGTTAGAGCCTGACAACACAGTGTTAGAGCCCGACAACACAACACAGTGTTAGAGCCTGACAACACAACACAGTGTTAGAGCCTGACAACACAGAGACACAGTGTTAGAGCCTGACAACACAGTGTTAGAGCCCGACAACACAGAGACACAGTGTTAGAGCCCGACAACACAGAGACACAGTGTTAGAGCCCGACAACACAACACAGTGTTTGAGCCCGACAACACAACACAGCATTAGAGCCCGACAACACAACACAGCGTTAGAGTCCGACAACACAACGTTAGAGCCCGACAACACAACACAGTGTTAGAGCCCGACAACACAACACAGTGTTAGAGCCCGACAACACAACACAGCGTTAGAGTCCGACAACACAACGTTAGAGCCTGACAACACAACACAGTGTTAGAGCCTGACAACACAACACAGCGTTAGAGCCCGACAACACAACACAGCGTTAGAGCCCGACAACACAACACAGTGTTAGAGCCCGACAACACAGCGTTAGAGCCCGACAACACAACACAGCGTTAGAGCCCGACAACACAACACAGTGTTAGAGCCCGACAACACAACACAGTGTTAGAGCCCGACAACACAACACAGTGTTAGAGCCCGACAACACAGAGACACAGTGTTAGAGCCCGACAACACAACACAGTGTTAGAGCCCGACAACACAACACAGTGTTAGAGCCCGACAACACAACACAGTGTTAGAGCCCGACAACACAACACAGTGTTAGAGCCCGACAACACAACACAGTGTTAGAGCCTGACAACACAACACAGTGTTAGAGCCCGACAACACAACACAGTGTTAGAGCCCGACAACACAACACAGTGTTAGAGCCTGACAACACAACACAGTGTTAGAGCCCGACAACACAGTGTTAGAGCCCGACAACACAACACAGTGTTAGAGCCCGACAACACAGTGTTAGAGCCCGACAACACAACACAGTGTTAGAGCCCGACAACACAACACAGTGTTAGAGCCTGACAACACAACACAGTGTTAGAGCCTGACAACACAACACAGTGTTAGAGCCCGACAACACAACACAGTGTTAGAGCCTGACAACACAACACAGTGTTAGAGCCCGACAACACAGTGTTAGAGCCCGACAACACAACACAGTGTTAGAGCCTGACAACACAACACAGCGTTAGAGCCCGACAACACAGACACACAGTGTTAGAGCCCGACAACACAACACAGTGTTAGAGCCCGACAACACAACACAGTGTTAGAGCCCGACAACACAACACAGCGTTAGAGCCCGACAACACAGAGACACAGTGTTAGAGCCCGACAACACAGAGACACAGTGTTAGAGCCCGACAACACAACACAGTGTTAGAGCCTGACAACACAGAGACACAGTGTTAGACCCTGACAACACAACACAGTGTTAGAGCCTGACAACACAGAGACACAGTGTTAGACCCTGACAACACAACACAGTGTTAGAGCCCGACAACACAGAGACACAGTGTTAGAGCCCGACAACACAACACAGTGTTAGAGCTCGACAACACAACACAGTGTTAGAGCCTGACAACACAGTGTTAGAGCCCGACAACACAACACAGTGTTAGAGCCTGACAACACAACACAGTGTTAGAGCCTGACAACACAGAGACACAGTGTTAGAGCCTGACAACACAGTGTTAGAGCCCGACAACACAGAGACACAGTGTTAGAGCCCGACAACACAACACAGTGTTAGAGCCCGACAACACAACACAGCGTTTGAGCCCGACAACACAACACAGCATTAGAGCCCGACAACACAACACAGCGTTAGAGTCCGACAACACAACGTTAGAGCCCGACAACACAACACAGTGTTAGAGCCCGACAACACAACACAGTGTTAGAGCCCGACAACACAACACAGCGTTAGAGTCCGACAACACAACGTTAGAGCCTGACAACACAACACAGTGTTAGAGCCTGACAACACAACACAGTGTTAGAGCCTGACAACACAGTGTTAGAGCCCGACAACACAGAGACACAGTGTTAGAGCCCGACAACACAACACAGTGTTAGAGCCCGACAACACAACACAGTGTTTGAGCCCGACAACACAACACAGCATTAGAGCCCGACAACACAACACAGCGTTAGAGTCCAACAACACAACGTTAGAGCCCGACAACACAACACAGTGTTAGAGCCCGACAACACAACACAGTGTTAGAGCCCGACAACACAACACAGCGTTAGAGTCCGACAACACAACGTTAGAGCCTGACAACACAACACAGTGTTAGAGCCTGACAACACAACACAGCGTTAGAGCCCGACAACACAACACAGCGTTAGAGCCCGACAACACAACACAGTGTTAGAGCCCGACAACACAGCGTTAGAGCCCGACAACACAACACAGCGTTAGAGCCCGACAACACAACACAGTGTTAGAGCCCGACAACACAACACAGTGTTAGAGCCCGACAACACAACACAGTGTTAGAGCCCGACAACACAGAGACACAGTGTTAGAGCCCGACAACACAACACAGTGTTAGAGCCCGACAACACAACACAGTGTTAGAGCCCGACAACACAACACAGTGTTAGAGCCCGACAACACAACACAGTGTTAGAGCCCGACAACACAACACAGTGTTAGAGCCTGACAACACAACACAGTGTTAGAGCCTGACAACACAACACAGTGTTAGAGCCCGACAACACAACACAGTGTTAGAGCCTGACAACACAACACAGTGTTAGAGCCCGACAACACAACACAGTGTTAGAGCCCGACAACACAGTGTTAGAGCCCGACAACACAACACAGTGTTAGAGCCCGACAACACAACACAGTGTTAGAGCCTGACAACACAACACAGTGTTAGAGCCTGACAACACAACACAGTGTTAGAGCCCGACAACACAACACAGTGTTAGAGCCTGACAACACAACACAGTGTTAGAGCCCGACAACACAACACAGTGTTAGAGCCCGACAACACAACACAGTGTTAGAGCCTGACAACACAACACAGCGTTAGAGCCCGACAACACAGAGACACAGTGTTAGAGCCCGACAACACAACACAGTGTTAGAGCCCGACAACACAACACAGTGTTAGAGCCCGACAACACAACACAGCGTTAGAGCCCGACAACACAACACAGTGTTAGAGCCCGACAACACAACACAGTGTTAGAGCCCGACAACACAACACAGCGTTAGAGCCCGACAACACAACACAGTGTTAGAGCCCGACAACACAACACAGTGTTAGAGCCCGACAACACAACACAGCGTTAGAGCCTGACAACACAACACAGTGTTAGAGCCCGACAACACAACACAGTGTTAGAGCCCGACAACACAACACAGCGTTAGAGCCCGACAACACAGTGTTAGAGCCCGACAACACAACACAGTGTTAGAGCCTGACAACACAACACAGCGTTAGAGCCCGACAACACAACACAGTGTTAGAGCCCGACAACACAACACAGTGTTAGAGCCCGACAACACAACACAGCGTTAGAGCCTGACAACCCAGATACACAGTGTTAGAGCCCGACAACACAACACAGCGTTAGAGCCTGACAACCCAGATACACAGTGTTAGAGCCTGACAACACAACACAGTGTTAGAGCCTGACAACACAACACAGTGTTAGAGCCCGACAACACAACACAGTGTTAGAGCCCGACAACACAACACAGTGTTAGAGCTCGACAACACAACACAGTGTTAGAGCCCGACAACACAACACAGTGTTAGAGCCTGACAACACAACACAGTGTTAGACCCTGACAACACAACACAGTGTTAGAGCCCGACAACACAACACAGCGTTAGAGCCTGACAACCCAGATACACAGTGTTAGAGCCTGACAACACAACACAGTGTTAGAGCCTGACAACACAGTGTTAGAGCCTGACAACACAGAGAGACAATGTTAGAGCCTGACAACACAACACAGTGTTAGAGCTCGACAACACAACACAGTGTTAGAGCCCGACAACACAACACAGTGTTAGAGCCTGACAACACAACACAGTGTTAGACCCTGACAACACAACACAGTGTTAGAGCCCGACAACACAACACAGTGTTAGAGCTCGACAACACAACACAGTGTTAGAGCCCGACAACACAACACAGTGTTAGAGCCTGACAACACAACACAGTGTTAGACCCTGACAACACAACACAGTGTTAGAGCCCGACAACACAACACAGCGTTAGAGCCTGACAACCCAGATACACAGTGTTAGAGCCTGACAACACAACACAGTGTTAGAGCCTGACAACACAGTGTTAGAGCCTGACAACACAGAGAGACAATGTTAGAGCCTGACAACACAACACAGTGTTAGAGCTCGACAACACAACACAGTGTTAGAGCCCGACAACACAACACAGTGTTAGAGCCTGACAACACAACACAGTGTTAGACCCTGACAACACAACACAGTGTTAGAGCCCGACAACACAACACAGTGTTAGAGCTCGACAACACAACACAGTGTTAGAGCCCGACAACACAACACAGTGTTAGAGCCTGACAACACAACACAGTGTTAGACCCTGACAACACAACACAGTGTTAGAGCCCGACAACACAACACAGCGTTAGAGCCTGACAACCCAGATACACAGTGTTAGAGCCTGACAACACAACACAGTGTTAGAGCCCGACAACACAACACAGTGTTAGAGCCTGACAACGCAACACAGTGTTAGAGCCTGACAACCCAGATACACAGTGTTAGAGCCTGACAACACAACACAGTGTTAGAGCCTGACAACGCAACACAGTGTTAGAGCCCGACAACACAGAGACAATCAGAGGAGGTAACAGCATAGTGGCCCCAACAGACAGTGTCTCAAACACAGCCTGGTTACACAGAGATGCTTGACAACCAAAACCCACAATGAGAGGAGGTAACAGCTTGACTATCCATCTCAATCCCAGCCTGACAACCAAAACCCACAATGAGAGGAGGTAACAGCTTGACTATCCATCTCAATCCCAGCCTGACAACCAAAACCCACAATGAGAGGAGGTAACAGCTTGACTATCCATCTCAATCCCAGCCTGACAACCAAAACCCACAATGAGAGGAGGTAACAGCTTGACTATCCATCTCAATCCCAGCCTGACAACCAAAACCCACAATGAGAGGAGGTAACAGCTTGACTATCCATCTCAATCCCAGCCTGACAACCAAAACCCACAATGAGAGGAGGTAACAGCTTGACTATCCATCTCAATCCCAGCCTGACAACCAAAACCCACAATGAGAGGAGGTAACAGCTTGACTATCCATCTCAATCCCAGCCTGACAACCAAAACCCACAATGAGAGGAGGTAACAGCTTGACTATCCATCTCAATCCCAGCCTGACAACCAAAACCCACAATGAGAGGAGGTAACAGCTTGACTATCCATCTCAATCCCAGCCTGACAACCAAAACACACAATGAGAGGAGGTAACAGCTTGACTATCCATCTCAATCCCAGCCTGACAACCAAAACCCACAATGAGAGGAGGTAACAGCTTGACTATCCATCTCAATCCCAGCCTGACAACCAAAACACACAATGAGAGGAGGTAACAGCTTGACTATCCATCTCAATCCCAGCCTGACAACCAAAACCCACAATGAGAGGAGGTAACAGCTTGACTATCCATCTCAATCCCAGCCTGACAACCAAAACCCACAATGAGAGGAGGTAACAGCTTGACTATCCATCTCAATCCCAGCCTGACAACCAAAACCCACAATGAGAGGAGGTAACAGCTTGACTATCCATCTCAATCCCAGCCTGACAACCAAAACACACAATGAGAGGAGGTAACAGCTTGACTATCCATCTCAATCCCAGCCTGACAACCAAAACACACAATGAGAGGAGGTAACAGCTTGACTATCCATCTCAATCCCAGCCTGACAACCAAAACCCACAATGAGAGGAGGTAACAGCTTGACTATCCATCTCAATCCCAGCCTGACAACCAAAACACACAATGAGAGGAGGTAACAGCTTGACTATCCATCTCAATCCCAGCCTGACAACCAAAACACACAATGAGAGGAGGTAACAGCTTGACTATCCATCTCAATCCCAGCCTGACAACCAAAACCCACAATGAGAGGAGGTAACAGCTTGACTATCCATCTCAATCCCAGCCTGACAACCAAAACCCACAATGAGAGGAGGTAACAGCTTGACTATCCATCTCAATCCCAGCCTGACAACCAAAACACACAATGAGAGGAGGTAACAGCTTGACTATCCATCTCAATCCCAGCCTGACAACCAAAACACACAATGAGAGGAGGTAACAGCTTGACTATCCATCTCAATCCCAGCCTGACAACCAAAACCCACAATGAGAGGAGGTAACAGCTTGACTATCCATCTCAATCCCAGCCTGACAACCAAAACACACAATGAGAGGAGGTAACAGCTTGACTATCCATCTCAATCCCAGCCTGACAACCAAAACACACAATGAGAGGAGGTAACAGCTTGACTATCCATCTCAATCCCAGCCTGACAACCAAAACCCACAATGAGAGGAGGTAACAGCTTGACTATCCATCTCAATCCCAGCCTGACAACCAAAACCCACAATGAGAGGAGGTAACAGCTTGACTATCCATCTCAATCCCAGCCTGACAACCAAAACCCACAATGAGAGGAGGTAACAGCTTGACTATCCATCTCAATCCCAGCCTGACAACCAAAACCCACAATGAGAGGAGGTAACAGCTTGACTATCCATCTCAATCCCAGCCTGACAACCAAAACCCACAATGAGAGGAGGTAACAGCTTGACTATCCATCTCAATCCCAGCCTGACAACCAAAACCCACAATGAGAGGAGGTAACAGCTTGACTATCCATCTCAATCCCAGCCTGACAACCAAAACCCACAATGAGAGGAGGTAACAGCTTGACTATCCATCTCAATCCCAGCCTGACAACCAAAACACACAATGAGAGGAGGTAACAGCTTGACTATCCATCTCAATCCCAGCCTGACAACCAAAACCCACAATGAGAGGAGGTAACAGCTTGACTATCCATCTCAATCCCAGCCTGACAACCAAAACCCACAATGAGAGGAGGTAACAGCTTGACTATCCATCTCAATCCCAGCCTGACAACCAAAACCCACAATGAGAGGAGGTAACAGCTTGACTATCCATCTCAATCCCAGCCTGACAACCAAAACACACAATGAGAGGAGGTAACAGCTTGACTATCCATCTCAATCCCAGCCTGACAACCAAAACCCACAATGAGAGGAGGTAACAGCTTGACTATCCATCTCAATCCCAGCCTGACAACCAAAACACACAATGAGAGGAGGTAACAGCTTGACTATCCATCTCAATCCCAGCCTGACAACCAAAACCCACAATGAGAGGAGGTAACAGCTTGACTATCCATCTCAATCCCAGCCTGACAACCAAAACCCACAATGAGAGGAGGTAACAGCTTGACTATCCATCTCAATCCCAGCCTGACAACCAAAACCCACAATGAGAGGAGGTAACAGCTTGACTATCCATCTCAATCCCAGCCTGACAACCAAAACACACAATGAGAGGAGGTAACAGCTTGACTATCCATCTCAATCCCAGCCTGACAACCAAAACACACAATGAGAGGAGGTAACAGCTTGACTATCCATCTCAATCCCAGCCTGACAACCAAAACACACAATGAGAGGAGGTAACAGCTTGACTATCCATCTCAATCCCAGCCTGACAACCAAAACCCACAATGAGAGGAGGTAACAGCTTGACTATCCATCTCAATCCCAGCCTGACAACCAAAACACACAATGAGAGGAGGTAACAGCTTGACTATCCATCTCAATCCCAGCCTGACAACCAAAACCCACAATGAGAGGAGGTAACAGCTTGACTATCCATCTCAATCCCAGCCTGACAACCAAAACACACAATGAGAGGAGGTAACAGCTTGACTATCCATCTCAATCCCAGCCTGACAACCAAAACCCACAATGAGAGGAGGTAACAGCTTGACTATCCATCTCAATCCCAGCCTGACAACCAAAACACACAATGAGAGGAGGTAACAGCTTGACTATCCATCTCAATCCCAGCCTGACAACCAAAACCCACAATGAGAGGAGGTAACAGCTTGACTATCCATCTCAATCCCAGCCTGACAACCAAAACCCACAATGAGAGGAGGTAACAGCTTGACTATCCATCTCAATCCCAGCCTGACAACCAAAACACACAATGAGAGGAGGTAACAGCTTGACTATCCATCTCAATCCCAGCCTGACAACCAAAACCCACAATGAGAGGAGGTAACAGCTTGACTATCCATCTCAATCCCAGCCTGACAACCAAAACCCACAATGAGAGGAGGTAACAGCTTGACTATCCATCTCAATCCCAGCCTGACAACCAAAACACACAATGAGAGGAGGTAACAGCTTGACTATCCATCTCAATCCCAGCCTGACAACCAAAACACACAATGAGAGGAGGTAACAGCTTGACTATCCATCTCAATCCCAGCCTGACAACCAAAACCCACAATGAGAGGAGGTAACAGCTTGACTATCCATCTCAATCCCAGCCTGACAACCAAAACACACAATGAGAGGAGGTAACAGCTTGACTATCCATCTCAATCCCAGCCTGACAACCAAAACACACAATGAGAGGAGGTAACAGCTTGACTATCCATCTCAATCCCAGCCTGACAACCAAAACACACAATGAGAGGAGGTAACAGCTTGACTATCCATCTCAATCCCAGCCTGACAACCAAAACACACAATGAGAGGAGGTAACAGCTTGACTATCCATCTCAATCCCAGCCTGACAACCAAAACCCACAATGAGAGGAGGTAACAGCTTGACTATCCATCTCAATCCCAGCCTGACAACCAAAACACACAATGAGAGGAGGTAACAGCTTGACTATCCATCTCAATCCCAGCCTGACAACCAAAACCCACAATGAGAGGAGGTAACAGCTTGACTATCCATCTCAATCCCAGCCTGACAACCAAAACACACAATGAGAGGAGGTAACAGCTTGACTATCCATCTCAATCCCAGCCTGACAACCAAAACACACAATGAGAGGAGGTAACAGCTTGACTATCCATCTCAATCCCAGCCTGACAACCAAAACCCACAATGAGAGGAGGTAACAGCTTGACTATCCATCTCAATCCCAGCCTGACAACCAAAACCCACAATGAGAGGAGGTAACAGCTTGACTATCCATCTCAATCCCAGCCTGACAACCAAAACACACAATGAGAGGAGGTAACAGCTTGACTATCCATCTCAATCCCAGCCTGACAACCAAAACACACAATGAGAGGAGGTAACAGCTTGACTATCCATCTCAATCCCAGCCTGACAACCAAAACCCACAATGAGAGGAGGTAACAGCTTGACTATCCATCTCAATCCCAGCCTGACAACCAAAACCCACAATGAGAGGAGGTAACAGCTTGACTATCCATCTCAATCCCAGCCTGACAACCAAAACACACAATGAGAGGAGGTAACAGCTTGACTATCCATCTCAATCCCAGCCTGACAACCAAAACACACAATGAGAGGAGGTAACAGCTTGACTATCCATCTCAATCCCAGCCTGACAACCAAAACCCACAATGAGAGGAGGTAACAGCTTGACTATCCATCTCAATCCCAGCCTGACAACCAAAACCCACAATGAGAGGAGGTAACAGCTTGACTATCCATCTCAATCCCAGCCTGACAACCAAAACCCACAATGAGAGGAGGTAACAGCTTGACTATCCATCTCAATCCCAGCCTGACAACCAAAACCCACAATGAGAGGAGGTAACAGCTTGACTATCCATCTCAATCCCAGCCTGACAACCAAAACCCACAATGAGAGGAGGTAACAGCTTGACTATCCATCTCAATCCCAGCCTGACAACCAAAACCCACAATGAGAGGAGGTAACAGCTTGACTATCCATCTCAATCCCAGCCTGACAACCAAAACCCACAATGAGAGGAGGTAACAGCTTGACTATCCATCTCAATCCCAGCCTGACAACCAAAACCCACAATGAGAGGAGGTAACAGCTTGACTATCCATCTCAATCCCAGCCTGACAACCAAAACACAGCGACACTGGGTTTGACTCAGGGACAAACCCCAACGGGTCAGGGACCTGGCAAGTAGTCAAATTCAGACCAGTCAGTCAACAGATTGTGCCTCGTTGCTTCACATATCCAGAGTCCA
>NW_027255983.1:432500-465000 GCF_045679555.1 Salvelinus alpinus
CTGCCTGGGCCGGGCTGGTGGTTACTGCTGCTGCCTGCCTGTGCTGACGTTGGTTTGAATCCAGCCCTCGTCTGTCTAGTAAACTATCCTCCTTATTGTCCTGTCTCGCTGCTCTGTCTCTACCCAATAAACTGGACAAATCCTTTCCTGTCTCTGTCCAATAAACTGGACAAATCCTTTCCTGTCTCTGTCCAATAAACTGGACAAATCCTTTCCTGTCTCTGTCCAATAAACTGGACAAATCCTTTCCTGTCTCTGTCCAATAAACTGGACAAATCCTTTCCTGTCTCCCTGTCTCTGTCCAATAAACTGGACAAATCCTTTCCTGTCTCCCTGTCTCTATCCAATAAACTGGACAAATCCTTTCCTGTCTCCCTGTCTCTGTCCAATAAACTGGACAAATCCTTTCCTGTCTCCCTGTCTCTGTCCAATAAACTGGACAAATCCTTTCCTGTCTCCCTGTCTCTATCCAATAAACTGGACAAATCCTTTCCTGTCTCTGTCCAATAAACTGGACAAATCCTTTCCTGTCTCTATCCAATAAACTGGACAAATCCTTTCCTGTCTCCCTGTCTCTGTCCAATAAACTGGACAAATCCTTTCCTGTCTCTGTCCAATAAACTGGACAAATCCTTTCCCGTGTCTGTCCAATAAACTGGACAAATCCTTTCCTGTCTCCCTGTCTCTGCCCAATAAACTGGAGTTATCCTTAATAAATGATCTTATATTGCCTGGGGTGGACTAGTGGTCTAAACTACTGTCTCTCTCTTTCAGCCCTCTCTCTACTACCTTCTACCTGTCTCTTTCAGCCCTCTCTCTACTACCTTCTACCTGTCTCTTTCAGCCCTCTCTCTACTACCTTCTACCTGTCTCTTTCAGCCCTCTCTCTACTACCTTCTACTTGTCTCTTTCAGCCCTCTCTCTACTACCTTCTACCTGTCTCTTTCTGCCCTCTCTCTACTACCTTCTACCTGTCTCTTTCAGCCCTCTCTCTACTACCTTCTTCTACCTGTCTCTTTCAGCCCTCTCTCTACTACCTTCTACCTGTCTCACTCTAACCAATAAACATGCAACATACTTACATCATAGATTTAAAATAATCATATATATTTTTAAAGGGTTGTTTTACCGTGTGAGAGAGCTAGACAGTGGCTGTCTCCTATGGAGAGGTCTACCACCCTGGTCGCTGTCAACTCCTCAATCAGCTTGGGTCTCAGAGCAGTGGCTTCAGAGGAGCCACAGCCCAGGCAGGCCCCGCAGCCCCAGGCATACACCTGGAACACAGGACGACACAGGACCAGTTACTACAACACAGGACGACACAGGACCAGTTACTACAACACAGGACGACACAGGACCAGTTACTACAACACAGGACGACACAGGACCAGTTACTACAACACAGGACGACACAGGACCAGTTACTACAACACAGGACGACACAGGACCAGTTACTACAATACAGGACCAGTTACTACAACACAGGACGACACAGGACCAGTTACTACAACACAGGACGACACAGGACCAGTTACTACAATACAGGACCAGTTACTACAATACAGGACCAGTTACTACAACACAGGACGACACAGGACCAGTTACTACAACACAGGCCGACACAGGACCAGTTACTACAATACAGGACGACACAGGACCAGTTACTACAACACAGGACGACACAGGACCAGTTACTACAACACAGGACGACACAGGACCAGTTACTACAACACAGGACGACACAGGACCAGTTACTACGACACAGGACGACACAGGACCAGTTACTACAATACAGGACCAGTTACTACAACACAGGACGACACAGGACCAGTTACTACAACACAGGACGACACAGGACCAGTTACTACAATACAGGACCAGTTACTACAATACAGGACCAGTTACTACAACACAGGACGACACAGGACCAGTTACTACAACACAGGCCGACACAGGACCAGTTACTACAATACAGGACGACACAGGACCAGTTACTACAATACAGGACGACACAGGACCAGTTACTACAATACAGGACAACACAGGACCAGTTACTACAACACAGGACGACACAGGACCAGTTACTACGACACAGGACGACACAGGACCAGTTACTACAACACAGGACCAGTTACTACGACACAGGACGACACAGGACCAGTTACTACAACACAGGACAACACAGGACCAGTCACTAGTACGACACAGGACCAGTTACTACAACCCAGGACCAGTTACTACAACACAGGACAAGTTACTACAACACAGGAACAGTTACTACAACCCAGGACCAGTTACTACAACACAGGACAAGTTACTACAACACAGGACAACACAGGACCAGTTACTACGACACAGGACAACACAGGACCAGTTACTAGAACCAGTCACTAGAACACAGGACATAGAACCAGTCACTAGAAAACAGGACATAGAACCAGTCACTAGAACCAGTCACTAGAAAACAGGACATAGAACCAGTCACTAGAACACAGGACATAGAACCAGTCACTAGAACCAGTTATTAGAACCAGTCACTAGAACCAGTCACTAGAACACAGGATATAGAACCAGTCACTAGAACACAGGATGTAGAAGCAGTCACTAGAACCAGTCACTAGAACCAGTTACTAGAACCAGTCACTAGAACACAGGACATAGAACCAGTCACTAGAACACAGGATATAGAACCAGTCACTAGAACACAGGACATAGAACCAGTCACTAGAAAACAGGACATAGAACCAGTCACTAGAACACAGGACATAGAACCAGTCACTAGAACACAGGACATAGAACCAGTCACTAGAACCAGTCACTAGAACACAGGATATAGAACCAGTCACTAGAACACAGGACATAGAACCAGTCACTAGAACCAGTCACTAGAAAACAGGACATAGAACCAGTCACTAGAACACAGGACATAGAACCAGTCACTAGAACCAGTCACTAGAAAACAGGACATAGAACCAGTCACTAGAACACAGGATATAGAACCAGTCACTAGAACCAGTCACTAGAACACAGGATATAGAACCAGTCACTAGAACACAGGACATAGAACCAGTCACTAGAACCAGTCACTAGAAAACAGGACATAGAACCAGTCACTAGAACACAGGATATAGAACCAGTCACTAGAACCAGTCACTAGAAAACAGGACATAGAACCAGTCACTAGAACACAGGACATAGAACCAGTCACTAGAACACAGGATATAGAACCAGTCACTAGAACACAGGACATAGAACCAGTCACTAGAACCAGTTATTAGAACCAGTCACTAGAACCAGTCACTAGAACACAGGATATAGAACCAGTCACTAGAACACAGGATGTAGAACCAGTCACTAGAACCAGTCACTAGAACACAGGATATAGAACCAGTCACTAGAACACAGGATATAGAACCAGTCACTAGAACACAGGACATAGAACCAGTCACTAGAACCAGTTATTAGAACCAGTCACTAGAACTAGTCACTAGAACACAGGATATAGAACCAGTCACTAGAACACAGGACATAGAACCAGTCACTAGAACCAGTTATTAGAACCAGTCACTAGAACCAGTCACTAGAACACAGGATATAGAACCAGTCACTAGAACACAGGATGTAGAACCAGTCACTAGAACCAGTCACTAGAACACAGGATATAGAACCAGTCACTAGAACACAGGATATAGAACCAGTCACTAGAACACAGGACATAGAACCAGTCACTAGAACCAGTTATTAGAACCAGTCACTAGAACTAGTCACTAGAACACAGGATATAGAACCAGTCACTAGAACACAGGATGTAGAACCAGTCACTAGAACCAGTTACTAGAACCAGTCACTAGAACACAGGATATAGAACCAGTCACTAGAACCAGTTACTAGAACCAGTCACTAGAACACAGGACATAGAACCAGTTACTAGAACCAGTCACTAGAACACAGGACATAGAACCAGTCACTAGAACCAGTCACTAGAACACAGGACATAGAACCAGTCACTAGAACACAGGACATAGAACCAGTCACTAGAACCAGTTATTAGAACCAGTCACTAGAACCAGTCACTAGAACACAGGATATAGAACCAGTCACTAGAACACAGGATGTAGAACCAGTCACTAGAACCAGTCACTAGAACCAGTTACTAGAACCAGTCACTAGAACACAGGATATAGAACCAGTCACTAGAACCAGTTACTAGAACCAGTCACTAGAACACAGGACATAGAACCAGTTACTAGAACCAGTCACTAGAACACAGGACATAGAACCAGTTACTAGAACCAGTCACTAGAACCAGTCATTAGAACACAGGATATAGAACCAGTCACTAGAACCAGTCACTAGAACCAGTCACTAGAACCAGTCACTAAAACCAGTCACTAGAACACAGGACATAGAACCAGTCATTAGAACCAGTTACTAGAACACCGGATATAGAACCAGATCTGTTTGTACGGTCTTGCCAAGTCCTATGGTTATTGCCATGTCAAATATATCTGGAAGCAGGCCACATAAAAAGACATTGCAACAGGAAGTTACTTGCAGACAGTATCAATAGAACAACGAGACAGATATTTCCCTGCATGTATAAATGTGAAGCAGCTGCCTGGCGTTTCCACTCACTGTGGTAGTGACAGGAAGACCACTGACCGCTGGCAGTGGGATAAGATGGAACAAGATGGATTTTGGCAGAACATTCTGCTCATTTTCTCATCGATTAAACATTATGTTAATACAGTTCTGTTCCAAAAACTAAAATCTGTTGTGAACAGAGTGGACTAAGTTTTGTAGACTTTACCCTGTGCAAAATGTTTTTTTTAAATCGCGTTGTTTAGAAGGACTGAAAGACAAATTGAGTTATTGCACAAATGCACTTTACAGAGGTGTGCGCTAAAGGAAATAATTATGCAGATGCATGCTAGAATAAGCCAATTAGAATATCCCTATCTCGTGATTGGCTCTGCCCACCTCCTTGCTTGTTCTGCCCACTATGACTCGTTTGTTCCCATTGGAAACGACAGGCTGTGGTCTATCTTGGTTTAGTTGTAAAACATCTTTGATAGTATTGTCAGTTGGACAAAAGGGAACTGTATGTAAACATATAAAAACACCTTGTGATAAGTACTTATTTTAACATCCTGGTTACAGTAACACAGTGAGCAACATAATGTGAATAACAGAAGTGGTGTTTCTTTCTTACTATGACCAGACACAGAGTACCAGAGATCATTGCTACTGGAAATATAATATAGTGTAAGTGAAAACATCAACACTCCACACAACCAGGAAGAGATTATACCAACAAAACAGTCTTCTGTGTATTCACAAATGAAAGAATTCCTTGAATCGTTGACTAGCAGAATTCCCAGATCAAACCCGCTCTACCACCCAAGCTACAGCCAGTGTTTTGATTCCCAAGGCATCGTCTGTCGTTGTTGTTGTTGTCGTGACCCATCCCTGTGCAATACAGTTCATTTAACTTGTATTTAACCAGGATACCATCCCTCCCTTGAAGGTAAAAAACAACTATTTTACAAGAGACAACTGAAAATTAGTTCCCTGAAAGATTAAGTTGCAAATGTTCCAGATTCCTCCCTCCCGTTTCTAAAGTGTAAAACAGTCAGTAAACAGTCAGTCAACGGTCAGTAAACAGTCAGTAAACAGTCAGTAAACAGTCAGTAAACAGACAGTAAACAGACAGTAAACAGTCAGTAAACAGTCAGTAAACAGTCAGTAAACAGTCAGTAAACCAGTCAGTAAACAGTCAGTCAACAGTCAGTAAACGGTCAGTCAACAGTCAGTAAACGGTCAGTAAACGGCCAGTAAAACAGCCAGTAAACCAGTCAGTAAACCAGTCAGTAAACAGTCAGTAAACCAGTCAGTAAACAGTCATTCGTACCTGTCCAGTGGAGGTTAGGGCCAGGGAGGACTGGCTTCCAGCACACACTTTCCTTATGAACATCCCCTGCAAGGCCTCCACTACTTTGGGTTTATAGACACGGTTTGTATCTCCATGCCCCAGTTTCCCTGCAGGATAGACAAATTACACATTCAGAGACATTTAGAGACATATTGCCAATCATATTATTTATGTATTATTTATGTAAAACCCATTCTTCAATATGAAGACAGAATTACACAATAAACTATATTTATTGATTTATATTGGCTTTTATATTTCCATATATATGTCGACATTTAGAGATATATTGATCGTTTCGAAAATAACGACGTTAATATGAAAACATCCGATGGATTCCAGTGTTGCGTCCTGAGCCTTCACCCACCATTGTCTCCCCCTCCGAAGGACCACACGGTGCGGCCATCTTTTGACAAAGCTATGGTGTGAGAACTCCCACAAGACACCTCTCCTACGTTGCTGATGTCTTTGACCAGAGTAGGAATGTTTCTGCTGTTGCTGTCTCCGTGACCTGCACACCGAAACACAGAGAGGAGAGATATGTCAAGACACGGGAGAAATATATTATCAACCAGACAGAGGAGAAATATATTATCAACCAGACAGTGGAGAAATATATTATCAACCAGACAGGGGAGAAATATATTATCAACCAGAGAGAGGAGAAATATATTATCAACCAGACAGTGGAGAAATATATTATCAACCAGACAGGGGAGAAATATATTATCAACCAGAGAGAGGAGAAATATATTATCAACCAGACAGAGGAGAAATATATTATCAACCAGACAGAGAATATGTATATTATCATCAACCAGACAGAGAATACATATATTATCAACCAGACAGTGGAGAACTATATTATCAACCAGACAGCGGAGAAATATATTATCAACCAGACAGAAGAGAAATATATTATCAACCAGACAGAGGATAAATATATTATCAACCAGACAGAGGAGAAATATATTATCAACCAGACAGTGGAGAAATATATTATCAACCAGACAGAGGATAAATATATTATCAACCAGACAGGGGAGAAATATATTATCAACCAGACAGGGGAGAAATATATTATCATCCAGACAGAGGAGAAATATATTATCAACCAGACAGAGGAGAAATATATTATCAACCAGACAGAGGAGAAATATATTATCAACCAGACAGAGGAGAAATATATTATCAACCAGACAGAGGAGAAATATATTATCAACCAGACAGAGGAGAAATATATTATCAACCAGACAGAGGAGAAATATATTATCAACCAGACAGAGGAGAAATATATTATCAACCAGACAGAGGAGAAATATATTATCAACCAGACAGAGGAGAAATATATTATCAACCAGATAGTGGAGAAATATATTATCAACCAGACAGAGGAGAAATATATTATCAACCAGACAGAGGAGACATATATTATCAACCAGACAGAGGAGAAATATACGATCAACCAGACAGAGGAGAAATATATTATCAACCAGACAGGGGAGAAATATACGATCAACCAGACAGTGGAGTAATATATTATCAACCAGACAGTGGAGAAATATATTATCAACCAGAGAGAGGAGAAATATATTATCAACCAGACAGAAGAGAAATATATTATCAACCAGACAGAGGAGAAATATATTATCAACCAGACAGAGGAGAAATATATTATCAACCAGACAGTGGAGAAATATATTATCAACCAGACAGAGGAGAAATATATTATCAACCAGACAGAGGAGAAATATATTATCAACCAGAGTGGAGAAATATATTATCAACCAGAGTGGAGAAATATATTATCAACCAGAGAGAGGAGAAATATATTATCAACCAGACAGGAGGAAATATATTATCATATATTACAGACATGTTCAGTGTTAATGATGTTCAGTGTTAATAATGTTCAGTGTTAATAATGTTCAGTGTTAATAATGTTCAGTGTTAATAATGTTCAGTGTTAATAATGTTCAGTGTTAATGATGTTCAGAGTGTTAATGTTCAGGGTTTATAATGTTCAGTGTTAATAATGTTCAGTGTTAATGATGTTCAGTGTTAATAATGTTCAGTGTTAATGATGTCCAGTGTTAATAATGTTCAGTGTTAATAATGTTCAGTGTGGTAATAATGTTCAGTGTGGTAATAATGTTCAGTGTTAATAATGTTCAGTGTTAATAATGTTCAGTGTTAATAATGTTCAGTGTGGTAATAATGTTCAGTGTGGTAATAATGTTCAGTGTTAATAATGTTCAGTGTTAATAATGTTCAGTGTTAATAATGTTCAGTGTTAATAATGTTCAGAGTGTTAATAATGTTCAGTGTTAATAATGTTCAGTGTTAATAATGTTCAGTGGTAATAATGTTCAGAGTGTTAATAATGTTCAGGATGAATATGTATGAACTTTCCAATTTGTAAGTCGCTCTGGTTAAGAGCGTCTGCTAAATGACTTAAATGTAATGTAAATGTTAATAATGTTCAGTGTTAATAATGTTCAGGGTGGTAATAATGTTCAGAGTTAATAATGTTCAGAGTTAATAATGTTCAGTGTTAATGATGTCCAGTGTTAATAATGTTCAGTGATAATAATGTTCAGTGTTAATAATGTTCAGTGTGGTAATAATGTTCAGTGTTAATAATGTTCAGTGTTAATAATGTTCAGTGTTAATAATGTTCAGTGTTAATAATGTTCAGTGTGGTAATAATGTTCAGTGTGGTAATAATGTTCAGTGTTAATAATGTTCAGTGTTAATAATGTTCAGTGTTAATAATGTTCAGTGTTAATAATGTTCAGAGTGTTAATAATGTTCAGTGTTAATAATGTTCAGTGGTAATAATGTTCAGAATGTTAATAATGTTCAGTGTTAATAATGTTCAGTGGTAATAATGTTCAGGATGAATATGTATGAACTTTCCAATTTGTAAGTCGCTCTGGATAAGAGCGTCTGCTAAATGACTTAAATGTAATGTAAATGTTAATAATGTTCAGTGTTAATAATGTTCAGGGTGGTAATAATGTTCAGAGTTAATAATGTTCAGAGTTAATAATGTTCAGTGTTAATAATGTTCAGTGTTAATAATGTTCAGTGTTAATAATGTTCAGTGTTAATAATGTCCAGTGTTAATAATGTTCAGTGTTAATAATGTTCAGGGTGGTAATAATGTTCAGAGTGGTAATAATGTTCAGTGTTAATAATGTTCAGAGTTAATAATGTTCAGTGTTAATAATGTTCAGTGTTAATAATGTTCAGAGTTAATAATGTTCAGTGTTAATAATGTTCAGTGTTAATAATGTTCAGAGTGTTAATGATGTTCAGTGTTAATAATGTTCAGTGTTAATAATGTTCAGTGTTAATAATGTTCAGTGTTAATAATGTTCAGTGTTAATAATGTTCAGTGTTAATGATGTTCAGAGTGTTAATGTTCAGGGTTTATAATGTTCAGTGTTAATAATGTTCAGTGTTAATGATGTTCAGTGTTAATAATGTTCAGTGTTAATGATGTCCAGTGTTAATAATGTTCAGTGATAATAATGTTCAGTGTTAATAATGTTCAGTGTTAATAATGTTCAGTGTTAATAATGTTCAGAGTGTTAATAATGTTCAGTGTTAATAATGTTCAGTGGTAATAATGTTCAGAGTGTTAATAATGTTCAGGATGAATATGTATGAACTTTCCAATTTGTAAGTCGCTCTGGTTAAGAGCGTCTGCTAAATGACTTAAATGTAATGTAAATGTTAATAATGTTCAGTGTTAATAATGTTCAGGGTGGTAATAATGTTCAGAGTTAATAATGTTCAGAGTTAATAATGTTCAGTGTTAATGATGTCCAGTGTTAATAATGTTCAGTGATAATAATGTTCAGTGTTAATAATGTTCAGTGTGGTAATAATGTTCAGTGTTAATAATGTTCAGTGTTAATAATGTTCAGTGTTAATAATGTTCAGTGTTAATAATGTTCAGTGTGGTAATAATGTTCAGTGTGGTAATAATGTTCAGTGTTAATAATGTTCAGTGTTAATAATGTTCAGTGTTAATAATGTTCAGAGTGTTAATAATGTTCAGTGTTAATAATGTTCAGTGGTAATAATGTTCAGAATGTTAATAATGTTCAGTGTTAATAATGTTCAGTGGTAATAATGTTCAGGATGAATATGTATGAACTTTCCAATTTGTAAGTCGCTCTGGATAAGAGCGTCTGCTAAATGACTTAAATGTAATGTAAATGTTAATAATGTTCAGTGTTAATAATGTTCAGGGTGGTAATAATGTTCAGAGTTAATAATGTTCAGAGTTAATAATGTTCAGTGTTAATAATGTTCAGTGTTAATAATGTTCAGTGTTAATAATGTTCAGTGTTAATAATGTCCAGTGTTAATAATGTTCAGTGTTAATAATGTTCAGGGTGGTAATAATGTTCAGAGTGGTAATAATGTTCAGTGTTAATAATGTTCAGAGTTAATAATGTTCAGTGTTAATAATGTTCAGTGTTAATAATGTTCAGAGTTAATAATGTTCAGTGTTAATAATGTTCAGTGTTAATAATGTTCAGAGTGTTAATGATGTTCAGTGTTAATAATGTTCAGTGTTAATAATGTTCAGTGTTAATAATGTTCAGTGTTAATAATGTTCAGTGTTAATAATGTTCAGTGTTAATGATGTTCAGAGTGTTAATGTTCAGGGTTTATAATGTTCAGTGTTAATAATGTTCAGTGTTAATGATGTTCAGTGTTAATAATGTTCAGTGTTAATGATGTCCAGTGTTAATAATGTTCAGTGATAATAATGTTCAGTGTTAATAATGTTCAGTGTGGTAATAATGTTCAGTGTTAATAATGTTCAGTGTTAATAATGTTCAGTGTTAATAATGTTCAGTGTTAATAATGTTCAGTGTGGTAATAATGTTCAGTGTTAATAATGTTCAGTGTTAATAATGTTCAGTGTTAATAATGTTCAGTGTTAATAATGTTCAGAGTGTTAATAATGTTCAGTGTTAATAATGTTCAGTGGTAATAATGTTCAGAGTGTTAATAATGTTCAGGATGAATATGTATGAACTTTCCAATTTGTAAGTCGCTCTGGTTAAGAGCGTCTGCTAAATGACTTAAATGTAATGTAAATGTTAATAATGTTCAGTGTTAATAATGTTCAGGGTGGTAATAATGTTCAGAGTTAATAATGTTCAGAGTTAATAATGTTCAGTGTTAATAATGTTCAGTGTTAATAATGTTCAGTGTTAATAATGTTCAGTGTTAATAATGTCCAGTGTTAATAATGTTCAGTGTTAATAATGTTCAGGGTGGTAATAATGTTCAGAGTGGTAATAATGTTCAGTGTTAATAATGTTCAGAGTTAATAATGTTCAGTGTTAATAATGTTCAGTGTTAATAATGTTCAGAGTTAATAATGTTCAGTGTTAATAATGTTCAGTGTTAATAATGTTCAGAGTGTTAATAATGTTCAGTGTTAATAATGTTCAGTGTTAATAATGTTCAGTGTTAATAATGTTCAGTGTTAATAATGTTCAGGGTGGTAATAATGTTCAGTGTTAATAATGTTCAGAGTTAATAATGTTCAGAGTTAATAATGTTCAGTGTTAATAATGTTCAGAGTGTTAATAATGTTCAGTGTTAATAATGTTCAGTGGTAATAATGTTCAGAGTGGTAATAATGTTCAGGGTGGTAATAATGTTCAGGGTGGTAATAATGTTCAGGGTGGTAATAATGTTCAGTGTTAATAATGTTCAGAGTTAATAATGTTCAGAGTTAATAATGTTCAGTGTTAATAATGTTCAGTGTTAATAATGTTCAGAGTGTTAATAATGTTCAGTGTTAATAATGTTCAGTGGTAATAATGTTCAGAGTGGTAATAATGTTCAGAGTGGTAATAATGTTCAGGGTGGTAATAATGTTCAGTGTTAATAATGTTCAGGGTTAATAATGTTCAGTGTTAATAATGTTCAGTGTTAATAATGTTCAGTGTTAATAATGTTCAGAGTTAATAATGTTCAGTGTTAATAATGTTCAGTGTTAATAATGTTCAGTGTTAATAATGTTCAGAGTTAATAATGTTCAGTGTTAATAATGTTCAGAGTTAATAATGTTCAGTGGTAATAATGTTCAGGGTTTATGTTCAGGGTTTATAATGTTCAGGGTTTATAATGTTCAGTGTTAATAATGTTCAGGGTTAATAATGTTCAGTGTTAATAATGTTCAGTGTTAATAATGTTCAGTGTTAATAATGTTCAGGGTGGTAATAATGTTCAGTGTTAATAATGTTCAGAGTTAATAATGTTCAGAGTTAATAATGTTCAGTGTTAATAATGTTCAGTGTTAATAATGTTCAGTGTTAATAATGTTCAGAGTGTTAATAATGTTCAGTGTTGATAATGTTCAGTGGTAATAATGTTCAGAGTGGTAATAATGTTCAGGGTGGTAATAATGTTCAGGGTGGTAATAATGTTCAGGGTGGTAATAATGTTCAGTGTTAATAATGTTCAGAGTTAATAATGTTCAGAGTTAATAATGTTCAGTGTTAATAATGTTCAGTGTTAATAATGTTCAGAGTGTTAATAATGTTCAGTGTTAATAATGTTCAGTGGTAATAATGTTCAGAGTGGTAATAATGTTCAGAGTGGTAATAATGTTCAGGGTGGTAATAATGTTCAGTGTTAATAATGTTCAGGGTTAATAATGTTCAGTGTTAATAATGTTCAGTGTTAATAATGTTCAGTCTTAATAATGTTCAGTGTTAATAATGTTCAGTGTTAATAATGTTCAGTGTTAATAATGTTCAGAGTTAATAATGTTCAGTGTTAATAATGTTCAGAGTTAATAATGTTCAGTGGTAATAATGTTCAGGGTTTATGTTCAGGGTTTATAATGTTCAGGGTTTATAATGTTCAGTGTTAATAATGTTCAGGGTTAATAATGTTCAGTGTTAATAATGTTCAAGGTTAATAATGTTCAGGGTTAATAATGTTCAGGGTTAATAATGTTCAGTGTTAATAATGTTCAGTGTTAATAATGTTCAGAGTTAATAATGTTCAGTGTTAATAATGTTCAGTGTTAATAATGTTCAGTGTTAATAATGTTCAGTGTTAATAATGATCAGGGTGTTAATAATGTTCAGTGTTAATAATGTTCAGTGTGGTAATAACGTTCAGAGTGGTAATAATGTTCAGTGTTAATAATGTTCAGTGTTAATAATGTTCAGTGTTAATAATGTTCAGTGTTAATAATGTTCAGAGTTAATAATGTTCAGTGGTAATAATGATCAGAGTGGTAATAATGTTCAGTGTTAATAATGTTCAGAGTGGTAATAATGATCAGAGTTAATAATGTTCAGTGGTAATAATGTTCAGAGTTAATAATGTTCAGTGGTAATAATGATCAGAGTTAATAATGTTCAGTGTTAATAATGTTCAGTGTTAATAATGTTCAGAGGTAATAATGTTCAGAGTGGTAATAATGTTCAGGGTGGTAATAGTGGTAATATTGACCTAATCTCCCGAAGTCTCCTTCGCCCCAGGTGTTGAGCTCTCCGTCCTCACTGACCGCTGCACTGTGTCGGTAGCCCGCTGACACACACACCACCACCTGGCACAGCAACAGTCAACATTCAGGATTGAGACAAACACACTAAAACTTGTTTAATGAAATGACACATTATTATACCATGGCATTGTTGAAAACCCCGTTTCTGATTGGCTCTGAAGGGCTTTTCTAGAGCATGCATTATTTCCCTATAACGCCCGGGATAATTAAATGACTATAGTTCATTCAAACAATGTTCCAGCTGCTTTTGAACGTGGTGGTCTGGGGGCTGTGGTGGTCTGGGGCTGTGATGGTCTATGGGCTGTGGTGGTCTATGGGCTGTGGTGGTCTGGGGGCTGTGATGGTCTGGGGGCTGTGGTGGTCTGGGGGCTGTGGTGGTCTGGGGGCTGTGGTGGTCTATGGTGCTGTGGTGGTCTGGGGGCTGTGGTGGTCTGGGGACTGTGTTGGTCTGGGGACTGTGGTGGTCTGGGGACTGTGGTGGTCTGGGGGATGTGGTGGTCTGGGGGATGTGGTGGTCTGGGGGATGTGGTGGTCTGGGGGATGTGGTGGTCTGGGGGCTGTGGTGGTCTGGGGCTGTGGTGGTCTGGGACTGTGGTGGTCTGGGGGCTGTGGTGGTCTGGGGACTGTGTTGGTCTGGGGGATGTGGTGGTCTCGTCCTACCTTTCCCTGCAGAGGTCCCTGGATGAGTTTGGGGTACTTCTGTGTGGAGCTGTTCCCATGCCCCAACTTTCCGTAGTCCCCGTCTCCCCAACTGAACACCTCTCCCTCCGTTGTGAAGGCCAGTGTGTGTCCGTCCGACCCCTTCGAAGACGTCACCTTTTTGATGGCACGGTGAGGTTCAAAGGTCAGCTTCTTGAGAGTTGATTGGTTGTTGGAGTCTCCCAGACCCAATCTGCCGTAGCTGCCTTTACCACAGGCTCTGACAGAGCCGTCGGAAGAGATGACGAAGGTGCAATATTGGCCTGCCTCAATCTGACACGGACAGACAAGCACTGGATTTAGGATTCACACTAGTAAATGGGCATTTCCTAACAATCTGTGAAGATTTCTGATCCAGTCAGGGCCATTTATCTCTTTCAAACATCACTTTTATGGCCTGGTGCTCAAACAGTTTCTGGGAATCACAGTTTTCCTAAACCCTGGGATAACAATAACTGGGTTATGGGAATCACCTAAGTCATTTTTAAACACTGATTATTACGCAGCCTAACTTTTGATTGGAGTGTTCAGGGAACCACAGTTTCCCTTAACCCTGGGATAACAATAACTGATTGGAGTGTTCAGGGAACCACAGTTTTCCTCAACCCTGGGATAACAATAACTGATTGGAGTGTTCAGGGAACCACAGTTTACCTCAACCCTGGGATAACAATAACTGATTGGAGTGTTCAGGGAACCACAGTTTTCCTCAACCCTGGGACCATGGGACAACAAAACGTTTTCTTTAACCTTTATTTAACTAGGCAAGTCAGTTAAGAACAAATTATTATTTTCAATGACGGCCTAGGAACAGTGGGTTTAACTGCCGTGTTCAGGGGCAGAACGACAGATTTGTACCTTGTGAGGTCGGGGATTCGAACTTGCAACCTTTCAGTTACTAGTCCAACGCTCTAACCACTAGGCCACCCTGCCGCTCCAACAAAAACTGATTGGAGTGTCACTTTTTCCCCCAGGAATGTTTTAACTACAGTCTCCTTGGACTGGGTGCTGGGCTCTAGGGGTCGAAGGTCATTCTGATGGACAAGGACCCTTCTATTGTTTATTAATCCTGGTCCTGGTGACCCAAAATATGCACTTCGTAGTTTAAAGCACTAAACACCTGATTTCAGTAATCAACCCAGCATCAAGCCTTTGATTAGAGGAATTGGGTTTGTAGTCCTAGGGCAGAACATGTAAATGTGAAGCTGTTTTGGGTCCCAGGACCAGCGTTAAGGAACACTGGTTTAAGACATTCAATATAGGCTTAGTGGCTTTAGTGTATACCAATAGTATAGTATAACTAGCTAGCCATTTATACACTTGGACGGTATACCGACAGTATAGTATAACTAGCTAGCCATTTCACACCGGTTACACTTGGACGGTATACCGTATAGTATAACTAGCTAGCCATTTCACACCGGTTACACTTGGACGTTATACCGTATAGTATAGTATAACTAGCTAGCCATTTCACACCGGTTACACTTGGACGGTATACCGTATAGTATAGTATAACTAGCTAGCCATTTCACACCGGTTACATTTGGACGGTATACCGTAGAGCAGGGGTGTCAAACTCAAATACCCAGTGGGCCAAAATGTAAAACCTGAACAAAGTCGCGGGCCAACATTGAACAAATGAACCTTTTAATATGGACCCAAACAAGTTTTGCTTTAACATTGAATATGGAACAAGCATCGCTTATTACCATACAATATATAATTTAATAGTGGAGACATGCAAAATCGAATTTCAAATGAAAAAACACATCAATGGCATTCATTTATTAAATAAATAAAATTTAAATAAAAATCGTATGCCTCTTTTCTATTTGCAGCCTTCTGATTTAAATACCAAAATAAACTTTTTAAAACTTTTTCCACTGGCTAATAATTTTACAAATAAAATGATAATAAATCAAATCAACCATTCAAGCCCATGCCTTGTAGCAAGAAAAAGTGCACAAAGAAAACGTTAATTATTGCACACTGATCTAATCTTTTTCACGAACTCTCCCTCATTAAAGGGCCGGGCTGATTTTGCGATCTCTGCTGCCACTATATAACTAGCCTTTACAGCAGCCTCACTTTGTGATGTGGCTTTTTTGAACATATTCTGTTGTGAAACCAAACTTATTTTCATCTCCTCTACTTTCTGGCTCCTTTGAGTCATGTCCAGGTCCTTGTATTTGTCATGGTGTTTCGTTTCATAGTGTCGTCTAATGTTGTACTCCTTACTTACAGCCACGTTGACTCCACAAACAAGACAAACAGGTTTGTCTTTTACATATGTAAACAGATATTCTGCCTCCCACTTGTCCAGAAAGCTCCTGTTTTCTGCCTTTCTTTTCGCCATTTTTGGGAAGGGATAGCGCGCTGACAGTTGTAGCGTCTATGTTGCTATGACTACTGTCACAGAGGAGAGGGCGTTTCTGGGTCCTGTCCTGATTGGCGCGCGAAAACAACAGCAGAGCATTATGGGATTCGTAGTATTAGCGGTGAATGCGCTGTATAATAACGGCGGGCCAGCTCTAGTAGTAATTTGGTATTGTCTCGCGGGCCAAATATAATTACCCCGCGGGCCAAATTTGGCCCGCGGGCCAGAGTTTGACACCCATGCCGTAGCGTATAGTATAACTAGCTAGCCATTTCACACCGGTTACACTTGGACGGTATACCGTATAGTATAACTAGCTAGCCATTTCACACCGGTTACACTTGGACGGTATACCAATAGTATAGTATAACTAGCTAGCCATTTCACACCGGTTACATTTGGACGGTATACCGTATAGTATAACTAGCTAGCCATTTCACACCGGTTACACTTGGACGGTATACCAATAGTATAGTATAACTAGCTAGCCATTTCACACCGGTTACACTTGGACGGTATACCGTATAGTATAACTAGCTAGCCATTTCACACCGGTTACACTTGGACGGTATACCGTATAGTATAACTAGCTAGCCATTTCACACCGGTTACACTTGGACGGTATACCGTATACCGGGTTATTTGGAAATAGCCACAGGATGGTTTTTCCAATACCGTCAATAACGTAGAAATTATTTCTTCGATTAAAAAATTATAATAATAATAATAATACATAAAAAAATGTAGAAGCTACTTTTGAAGTTAAATACCTGCAGTCGACTGGTGTAATACGGATATAAAGAAGGCTGTGTTCTTAATTTCACCTGTCACATCATTATCCATTAGGAAGCTTACCGGTAGTCCCCAGTCACACGGTGTTTGGTTACAAGCACACAACGACCAGAGACCCGGAGCCTTGTGAGCAATCATGTATATTAACCCTGGATTGCTGATACTATGTACTGGCCATTGAGAGGCTTTGAAGCCACCGGTCAGCCATTTTGGCTCCTCCCAGTAGGAGTAGTCCTCCATAGGAATGGATACTATGTACTGGTCATTGAGAGGCTTTGAAGCCACCGGTCGGCCATTTTGGCTCTCCCCAGTAGGAGTAGTCCTCCATAGGAATGGATACTATGTACTGGTCATTGAGAGGCTTTGAAGCCACCGGTCAGCCATTTTGGCTCCTCCCAGTAGGAGTAGTCCTCCATAGGAATGGATACTATGTACTGGCCATTGAGAGGCTTTGAAGCCACCGGTCAGCCATTTTGGCTCCCCCCAGTAGGAGTAGTCCTCCATAGGAATGGATACTATGTACTGGTCATTGAGAGGCTTTGAAGCCATCGGTCGGCCATTTTGGCTCCTCCCAGTAGGAGTAGTCCTCCATAGGAATGGCTAGAACTCTACAGTATTTCAATTAAATGTTTCAAAGGACAAAACGACATGTATTTAAGTATTTTTCTGTTGTAATGGAGATAGTAACATTAGTCCTTTCCCCAAAAAATATATTTTAAGGATTTAAAAAAATATATATATATATATTTAACATTTTTATGTTTATCTTTTTATGTTAAAAGTATGCATTAAGATAATGATAATAAAGATAATAACGAATGTAGACATTTATAAATACATTTCTATAACTACCAGTATCTTTCTTCTTTTTTTTTTTACAACGGAGGAGGAGTACCAAGATGGCTGCCCTGTGGCTTCAATACAGCACCTCCTGTCAGTCATCCAGGGTTTATACACATCAATGCTTGTGAATCACTCACTGGTTGTGCAGCACTCGCCAAGCTATCTAGTTGCCGTATGGAATTCACAACTAAATGTTTGCCAGCTAGATTTCTTATAACTATTAAGTTAACTGTCTAAAATGTGCTAAATGCTCTGTGCTAATTTAGTAGCTAGTTAGCGATCTAGCTAAGTGGTTAGCTTCTTCTACAATCAAGCTTCTCTTGGTAACAGCGGAGAATCAAGAGGATCAGAGATGACGTGGATGTCGATTAAGACAGCCCCCCCCCGCATCTCTCTGATTGAGGGGTTGGGTTAAATGCACTATACACATTTCAGTTGAACGTATTCAGTTGTACAACTGACTAGGTATCCCCCCTTTCCCTTTCTGTCTAATATTTGTTTTGTGCGTGCAGCAAACTGTGAGTAGCATTTTTTGCATAACTTTATGAGCTAGGATGTCTGTCCTGAAAAATTGTCTATATGTCAGATACTGTATAAAATGTTCGCAATGTGCTCGTTAGCATTTGGTTAACATTCTCTATGGGATTTTTAAATGTACTTGTTAGCATTGCTAACCTTCGGATTACAGAAGCTCAGTGGGGGTTGAAAATTGTGCCCATTGTGTTCATTGGCCGGTATTACCGAATATCCCGGTGTGGCACAAGGCCGGCTTGAAGGTATGACAATCCGAATACCGCCAAAGCTTCATTTAATATTTCAATAACCAACCATGATTGGGAAACAGAAGATGGGAAGCACTTTTTAATCCATGAAAGGTTTCATGCAGGTTTCATGCAGGTTTCTGACTTCACTTTGTCTCTTCTTAATAAGTTCTGTCTCCTCTCACAACTAGGCTACACTAGCTAACTTCTCAAGAGACGTAATACTGAGGGGAATCAGCTTTCCTTATAAACCAGTGGTTGTCAAACCTCTGGGGCCCCCCGAGCCCTTCCATGTATTTTAACTAATTCACAGCTATCCCAACTGATTCAACTAATCATCAAGTCCTTGACTAGATGAATCAGGTAATTCAGGGCCAAAACAAAATTGTGAAATGTCTGGAGGTCCACCGAGAAGAGCTTTGAGAACCACTGGCTTTAAAAAAAAAATTGTTTAAAAAGACAAACAGGAAATGACACACACACACACACACACCTTTGGAGACCTGTGGTCTCTTACCGTCTGTGCGTCGGCGAAGCTGGGAGCCAACTTGGGCTGGAGGATTTTCTCCTGTGTTCCCTCCACCAGCTGGTGAGAGCTGTTACTGCCCCAGACGTACACCTCACACGTCTCTGACACCATGGGAGCCTCGCCGGTCTGGAGGCTGTCTGGGCTGGCACAGGTACGGGAGTAGTCTGACGCCATCCTGCACACCTGGGAGGAAATGAGCGCTTTACTTGAGAAGGTTACCTACCTACATGTCAACCATGACTTCATAACCCATACATATTGCATTCATAAGCAATATAAAAGCTTTTCAGAAGACAACAAAAAAAAAAGAACGTAAATTGACCTGTAAAAATGGTATTTGAGTGGATATTTTACCTCTTCGAACAGACAGAGAGCTGCTTCATACAAAGAGCACAGCCCGTCTGATGTACGTGTTGGTTCCCTCCACTGACTCCTGTCTGCAGACGAGCCCTGGTCGACAGTCAGGAGACATCAGATACACAGTTAGATCCACAGCTACATATAGCCATAGTACATAGTACATGGCATATGGTAAATGGGACCATACAGAATGACTTGTAAACATAATCAATCCCAGAGCAATGAGAATAAAGGAGCGCTGGAGAAGAAGCAGGACAAATATATTACATCTGGTATTTACAAAGAGCACAATAGACCTACAGAACACAATGGAAGTACGCAACAAATCATGAACAATAAAGTGTGTCTAGGGACTTTTTCCATAGCCGCCGTGCCTCTACACCTGCACTGCTTGCTGTCTGGGGTTTTAGGCTGGGTTTCTGTACAGCACTTTGAGACATCAGCTGATGTAAGAAAAAAAAAAGGGCTTTATAAATACATTTGATTTGTTTATAGGACGGCTTACCAGGGAACGTCTCATCTGCATGAGGATGTTCATGAAGCAGTCGTATCCAATCAGCCCTTCCTGGTTCAGCGGACACACCTTCATCTTCTCCTTCTCCATGGTGCTGACCACGGCGGACGCCACCAGGGCCATCTCCACCCACTCCAGCAGGTACCTCAGGGACCCCCTCTGGGCAGCCAGGCCCAGCAACAGCTCCGACGCCAGCCTCCGACCCAAGACGTCCGCCCCAGAGTTCGGCATGGTCACTCCCTTGAGGAAGGTGGTGACCTGGGTCAGGCAGTCCAGGCCCATAGGAGGGATCTTACTCTCGTTGGCCAGGGAGAGGGGCGGCAGGGAGGAGACCACGTCCATGGCCGTGTGGATGACATCGTTGCAGAGGTTGAGTCCTCCGGGGCCGGGCGGCGGCATCATCCAGCTCTGACGGAGCAAAGCGAACAGCAGACTGAGGCCCGTGCGGACCCCCATCTCGATCAGCGCGTCGGTGCTGGACCGCGGCCGCTCGCCGACAGAGCGCAGGTCGGACGATCCGGAGCCGTTCTCGGGAGAGTGCTGCTGCTGCTTGACCTTGCCCTTGTCGTGGTGCTTGTTGGACAGAGCGAAGAAGATCCTCTGGAGGACCAGCAGGCGTTTGCGGAGAGCTGAGGCGAAGGGCGAGTCGGAACACACCATCTTGGCCAACGCCATCTGGCTGCTGAGGAGAGCGTCGAGGTAATGTTCCTGTTCATCGCTGGACAGGGACTCACGATCAAAGTCTGGCAGCTGGGGCCCCTTCAGACACAGCACCTGTGGACACAGCAGTGATATTAGGCCTATGTTATGTGTGTTGTGGTGGTGATGCGGTGTTGTACTATGTTATGTGTGTTGTGGTGGTGATGCGGTGTTGTACTATGTTATGTGTGTTGTGGTGATGATGTGGTGTTGTACTATGTTATGTGTGTTGTGGTGGTGATGCGGTGTTGTACTATGTTATGTGTGTTGTGGTGGTGATGCGGTGTTGTACTATGTTATGTGTGTTGTGGTGGTGATGCGGTGTTGTACTATGTTATGTGTGTTGTGGTGATGATGCGGTGTTGTACTATGTTATGTGTGTTGTGGTGGTGATGCGGTGTTGTACTATGTTATGTGTGTTGTGGTGGTGATGCGGTGTTGTACTATGTTATGTGTGTTGTGGTGATGATGCGGTGTTGTACTATGTTATGTGTGTTGTGGTGGTGATGCGGTGTTGTACTATGTTATGTGTGTTGTGGTGGTGATGTGGTGTTGTACTATGTTATGTGTGTTGTGGTGGTGATGCGGTGTTGTACTATGTTATGTGTGTTGTGGTGGTGATGCGGTGTTGTACTATGTTATGTGTGTTGTGGTGGTGATGCGGTGTTGTACTATGTTATGTGTGTTGTGGTGGTGATGTGGTGTTGTACTATGTTATGTGTGTTGTGGTGGTGATGCGGTGTTGTACTATGTTATGTGTGTTGTGGTGGTGATGCGGTGTTGTACTATGTTATGTGTGTTGTGGTGATGATGCGGTGTTGTACTATGTTATGTGTGTTGTGGTGATGATGCGGTGTTGTACTATGTTATGTGTGTTGTGGTGGTGATGCGGTGTTGTACTATGTTATGTGTGTTGTGGTGGTGATGCGGTGTTGTACTATGTTATGTGTGTTGTGGTGGTGATGCGGTGTTGTACTATGTTATGTGTGTTGTGGTGGTGATGCGGTGTTGTACTATGTTATGTGTGTTGTGGTGGTGATGCGGTGTTGTACTATGTTATGTGTGTTGTGGTGGTGATGCGGTGTTGTACTATGTTATGTGTGTTGTGGTGGTGATGCGGTGTTGTACTATGTTATGTGTGTTGTGGTGATGATGCGGTGTTGTACTATGTTATGTGTGTTGTGGTGATGATGCGGTGTTGTACTATGTTATGTGTGTTGTGGTGGTGATGCGGTGTTGTACTATGTTATGTGTGTTGTGGTGGTGATGCGGTGTTGTACTATGTTATGTGTGTTGTGGTGGTGATGCGGTGTTGTACTATGTTATGTGTGTTGTGGTGGTGATGTGGTGTTGTACTATGTTATGTGTGTTGTGGTGGTGATGCGGTGTTGTACTATGTTATGTGTGTTGTGGTGGTGATGCGGTGTTGTACTATGTTATGTGTGTTGTGGTGGTGATGCGGTGTTGTACTATGTTATGTGTGTTGTGGTGATGATGCGGTGTTGTACTATGTTATGTGTGTTGTGGTGATGATGCGGTGTTGTACTATGTTATGTGTGTTGTGGTGGTGATGCGGTGTTGTACTATGTTATGTGTGTTGTGGTGATGATGCGGTGTTGTACTATGTTATGTGTGTTGTGGTGGTGATGCGGTGTTGTACTATGTTATGTGTGTTGTGGTGATGATGAGGTGTTGTACTATGTTATGTGTGTTGTGGTGATGATGCGGTGTTGTACTATGTTATGTGTGTTGTGGTGGTGATGCGGTGTTGTACTATGTTATGTGTGTTGTGGTGATGACGTGGTGTTGTACTATGTTATGTGTGTTGTGGTGATGATGCGGTGTTGTACTATGTTATGTGTGTTGTGGTGGTGATGTGGTGTTGTACTATGTTATGTGTGTTGTGGTGGTGATGCGGTGTTGTACTATGTTATGTGTGTTGTGGTGGTGATGCGGTGTTGTACTATGTTATGTGTGTTGTGGTGGTGATGCGGTGTTGTACTATGTTATGTGTGTTGTGGTGGTGATGTGGTGTTGTACTATGTTATGTGTGTTGTGGTGGTGATGCGGTGTTGTACTATGTTATGTGTGTTGTGGTGGTGATGCGGTGTTGTACTATGTTATGTGTGTTGTGGTGATGATGCGGTGTTGTACTATGTTATGTGTGTTGTGGTGATGATGCGGTGTTGTACTATGTTATGTGTGTTGTGGTGGTGATGCGGTGTTGTACTATGTTATGTGTGTTGTGGTGGTGATGCGGTGTTGTACTATGTTATGTGTGTTGTGGTGGTGATGCGGTGTTGTACTATGTTATGTGTGTTGTGGTGGTGATGCGATGTTGTACTATGTTATGTGTGTTGTGGTGGTGATGCGGTGTTGTACTATGTTATGTGTGTTGTGGTGGTGATGCGGTGTTGTACTATGTTATGTGTGTTGTGGTGATGATGCGGTGTTGTACTATGTTATGTGTGTTGTGGTGATGATGTGGTGTTGTACTATGTTATGTGTGTTGTGGTGGTGATGCGGTGTTGTACTATGTTATGTGTGTTGTGGTGATGATGCGGTGTTGTACTATGTTATGTGTGTTGTGGTGGTGATGCGGTGTTGTACTATGTTATGTGTGTTGTGGTGGTGATGCGGTGTTGTACTATGTTATGTGTGTTGTGGTGGTGATGTGGTGTTGTACTATGTTATGTGTGTTGTGGTGGTGATGCGGTGTTGTACTATGTTATGTGTGTTGTGGTGGTGATGCGGTGTTGTACTATGTTATGTGTGTTGTGGTGGTGATGAGGTGTTGTACTATGTTATGTGTGTTGTGGTGGTGATGTGGTGTTGTACTATGTTATGTGTGTTGTGGTGGTGATGTGGTGTTGTACTATGTTATGTGTGTTGTGGTGATGATGCGGTGTTGTACTATGTTATGTGTGTTGTGGTGGTGATGCGGTGTTGTACTATGTTATGTGTGTTGTGGTGGTGATGCGGTGTTGTACTATGTTATGTGTGTTGTGGTGGGGATGCGGTGTTGTACTATGTTATGTGTGTTGTGGTGGTGATGCGGTGTTGTACTATGTTATGTGTGTTGTGGTGATGATGCGGTGTTGTACTATGTTATGTGTGTTGTGGTGGTGATGTGGTGTTGTACTATGTTATGTGTGTTGTGGTGGTGATGTGGTGTTGTACTATGTTATGTGTGTTGTGGTGGTGATGCGGTGTTGTACTATGTTATGTGTGTTGTGGTGGTGACGTGGTGTTGTACTATGTTATGTGTGTTGTGGTGGTGATGTGGTGTTGTACTATGTTATGTGTGTTGTGGTGGTGATGAGGTGTTGTACTATGTTATGTGTGTTGTGGTGGTGATGAGGTGTTGTACTATGTTATGTGTGTTGTGGTGGTGATGCGGTGTTGTACTATGTTATGTGTGTTGTGGTGGTGACGTGGTGTTGTACTATGTTATGTGTGTTGTGGTGGTGATGTGGTGTTGTACTATGTTATGTGTGTTGTGGTGGTGATGCGGTGTTGTACTATGTTATGTGTGTTGTGGTGGTGACGTGGTGTTGTACTATGTTATGTGTGTTGTGGTGGTGATGTGGTGTTGTACTATGTTATGTGTGTTGTGGTGGTGATGAGGTGTTGTACTATGTTATGTGTGTTGTGGTGGTGATGAGGTGTTGTACTATGTTATGTGTGTTGTGGTGGTGATGCGGTGTTGTACTATGTTATGTGTGTTGTGGTGGTGACGTGGTGTTGTACTATGTTATGTGTGTTGTGGTGGTGATGTGGTGTTGTACTATGTTATGTGTGTTGTGGTGGTGATGTGGTGTTGTACTATGTTATGTGTGTTGTGGTGATGATGCGGTGTTGTACTATGTTATGTGTGTTGTGGTGGTGATGAGGTGTTGTACTATGTTATGTGTGTTGTGGTGGTGATGCGGTGTTGTACTATGTTATGTGTGTTGTGGTGGTGATGTGGTGTTGTACTATGTTATGTGTGTTGTGGTGATGATGCGGTGTTGTACTATGTTATGTGTGTTGTGGTGATGATGCGGTGTTGTACTATGTTATGTGTGTTGTGGTGATGATGTGGTGTTGTACTATGTTATGTGTGTTGTGGTGGTGATGCGGTGTTGTACTATGTTATGTGTGTTGTGGTGGTGATGCGGTGTTGTACTATGTTATGTGTGTTGTGGTGATGATGCGGTGTTGTACTATGTTATGTGTGTTGTGGTGGTGATGCGGTGTTGTACTATGTTATGTGTGTTGTGGTGATGATGCGGTGTTGTACTATGTTATGTGTGTTGTGGTGGTGATGTGGTGTTGTACTATGTTATGTGTGTTGTGGTGGTGATGCGGTGTTGTACTATGTTATGTGTGTTGTGGTGGTGATGCGGTGTTGTACTATGTTATGTGTGTTGTGGTGGTGATGCGGTGTTGTACTATGTTATGTGTGTTGTGGTGATGATGCGGTGTTGTACTATGTTATGTGTGTTGTGGTGGTGATGTGGTGTTGTACTATGTTATGTGTGTTGTGGTGATGATGTGGTGTTGTACTATGTTAGCTATGGGATGTTTCACTGTGGGCCTCATTAAACTTTTATTCTGGTCCCAGATCTGTTTGTGCTCAGAACCAAAAGATGATAGAGACTGACAAGGAGTTGGTACGAGAGTACAAACAAACTGGCACTCAGGCTTGGTGATGACATAGAGCGCGTGAATGCAAAACTCATTTCTACGCAATGCAGACAATAAAGTATCGGCTGTGTCGCAATATGGCCTAAACAGAGAACCAAAAATTCCATTTGGGACACAGCCATGAACTCATCTCAGTCTGCTCTCACCTGCTGGGGTAGGAGGACCACTTCCTTGTTGGTGAGCAGCTTGGAGTAGAGCACGGACACGCCCTCCCGCGTGGAGATGGACTCGCTGTCGTCCGTGATCCACGAGGCGTTCAGGTGCTCCAGCCATTTGAGCTTCACTGGAGGAATCATCAGGGCCATGATGTCACTCTGCCGCCATTAGTCCTGGGAGGACAAGGGGACAGATATGAACCATTAGTCCTGGGAGGACCAGGTGAGAGATATTAACGAGGCCTAACCATTAGTCCTGGGAGGACAAGGTGAGAGATATGAACCAGGCCTAACCATTAGTCCTGGGAGGACAAGGTGTGAGATATGAACCAGGCCTAACCATTAGTCCTGGGAGGACAAGGTGAGAGATATGAACCAGGCCTAACCATTAGTCCTGGGAGGACAAGGTGAGAGATATGAACCAGGCCTAACCATTAGTCCTGGGAGGACAAGGTGAGAGATATGAACCAGGCCTAACCATTAGTCCTGGGAGGACAAGGTGTGAGATATGAACGAGGCCTAACCATTAGTCCTGGGAGGACAAGGGGAGAGATATGAACCAGGCCTAACCATTAATAAAGGAAGACAATCATAGGAACAACAATAAGATATGACATCAACCAGACAGACAGAGGAGAGATATATTAACATCAACCAGACAGACAGAGGAGAGATATATTAACATAACCAGACAGACAGAGGAGAGATATATTAACATAACCAGCCAGACAGAGGAGAGATATATTAACATAACCAGACAGACAGAGGAGAGATATATTAACATAACCAGACAGACAGAGGAGAGATATATTAACATAACCAGACAGACAGAGGAGAGATATATTAACATAACCAGACAGACAGAGGAGAGATATATTAACATAACCAGCCAGACAGAGGAGAGATATATTAACATAACCAGCCAGACAGAGGAGAGATATATTAACATAACCAGACAGACAGAGGAGAGATATATTAACATAACCAGACAGACAGAGGAGAGATATATTAACATAACCAGACAGACAGAGGAGAGATATATTAACATAACCAGCCAGACAGAGGAGAGATATATTAACATCAACCAGACAGACAGAGGAGAGATATATTAACATCAACCAGACAGACAGAGGAGAGATATATTAACATCAACCAGACAGACAGAGGAGAGATATATTAACATAACCAGACAGACAGAGGAGAGATATATTAACATCAACCAGACAGACAGAGGAGAGATATATTAACATAACCAGACAGACAGAGGAGAGATATATTAACATCAACCAGACAGACAGAGGAGAGATATATTAACATCAACCAGATAGACAGAGGAGAGATATATTAACATCAACCAGACAGACAGAGGAGAGATATATTAACATCAACCAGACAGACAGAGGAGAGATATATTAACATCAACCAGACAGACAGACATACAGTGCATTCGGAAAGTATTCAGACCCCTTGACTTTTTCCACATTTTGTTACGTTACAGCCTTATTTTAAAATGTATTAAATAAAAAACACATCCTCAATCTACACACAAAACCCCATAATGACAAACAAGTATTCAGACCCTTTGCTATGAGACTGTAAATTGAGCTCAGGTGCATCCTGTTTCCATTGATCATCCTTGAGATGTTTCTACAACTTGATGGGAGTCCACCTGTGGAAAATTAAATTGATTGGACATGATTTGGAAAGACCTGTCTATATAAGGTCCCACAGTTGACAGTCTGTGAAGTCGAAGGAATTGTCCGTAGAGCTCTAAGACAGGATTTTGTCGAGACACAGATCTGGGGAAAGGTACCAAAACATGTCTGCAGCATTGAAGGTCCCCAAGAACAGAGTGGCCTCCATCATTCTTAAATGGAAGAAGTTTGGAACCACCAAGATTCTTCCTAGAGCTGGCCGATTGGCTAAACTGAGCAACCGGGGGAGAAGGGCCTTTGACAGGGGGTTGACCAAGAACCTGATGGTCACTGACAGAGCTCCAGAGTTCCAGGATTGAAACGCTTTGGCCTGAATGCCAAGTGTCACGTCTGGAGGAAACCTGGCACCATCATTACGGTAAAGCATGGTGGTGGCAGCATTATGCTGTGGGGATGTTTTTCAGCGGCAGGGACTGTGAGACTAGTCATGATGGACAGTCTTACTGACAGTTGTGGCTGTTTTGTGTGATGTATTGTTGTCTCTACCTTCTTGCCCTTTGTGCTGTTGTCTGTGCCCAACAATGTTTGTACCATGTTTTGTGCAGCTAACATGTTGTGTTGCTACCATGTTGTTGTCATGTTGTATCGTTGCCATGTTGTTGTCATGTTGTGTTGCTAATATGCTGTGTTGTCATGTGTTGCTGCCATACTATGTTGTCGTCTTAGGTCTCTCTTTTTGTAGTGTTGTCTCGTCGTGATGTGTGTTTTGTCCTATATTTTTATTTAATATAAAAGGTGAAATATTTAACGGAGAGATTCCTTGAAAAAAACCTGCTCCAGAGAGCTCAGGACCTCAGACAAGGCCAAAGGTTCACCTTCTAACAGGACAACAACCCTAAGCAAACATCCAAGACAATGCAGGAGTGGCTTCAGGACAAGTCTCTGAATGTCCTTGACCTGAAAATAGCTGTGCAGCGACGCTCACCATCCAACCTGACAGAGCTTGACAGGATCTGCAGAAAAGAATGGGAGAAACTCCCCAAATACAGGCGTGCCAAGTTTGTAGCGTCACACCCAAGAAGACTCAAGGCTGTAATCACTGCCAAAGGTGCTTCAACAAAGTACTGAGTAATGGGTCTGAATACTTGTGGAAATATGATATTTCAGTTATTTTTTTGTAAACTTTTCAACCCCTTTTTCTCCACAATTTCGTGATATCCAATTGGTAGTACAACTCCCGTACGAACTCCGGAGAGGCAAAGGTCGAGAGCCATGCGTCCTCCGAAACATGACCCCGAAACATGACCAGGAAATGACAGATAGAAGATAGAGGGGGAGATATTAACCATTGAGACATGGGTGGGAAACAATCATTGAGACCATTTGATATGGTGTCTGTGAGAAGAAGAAGGACCACACAACAGAAAATAACAAGTATGTAGTCTGGTTCCAATAGTCCAGTAAGGACAGGATGGAAGACCACCATCGAGGACGAGACAACACTGTTTGGTTGCCCTGAGTGGAATATTACTATTCACAACAGGAAATTAAACAAGCATGTAGTCTGGTTCCAATAGTCCAGTAAGGACAGGATGAAAGACTACCATCGAGGACGAGACAACACTGTTTGGTTGCCCTGAGTGGAATATTACTATTCACAACAGGAAATTAAACAAGCATGTAGTCTGGTTCCAATAGTCCAGTAAGGACAGGATGAAAGACTACCATCGAGGACGAGACAACACTGTTTGGTTGCCCTGAGTGGAATATTACTATTCACAACAGGAAATTAAACAAGTATGTAGTCTGGTTCCAATAGTCCAGTAAGGACAGGATGGAAGACCACCATCGAGGTCGAGACAACACTGTTTGGTTGCCCTGAGTGGAATATTACTATTCACAACAGGAAATTAAACAAGCATGTAATCTGGTTCCAATAGTCCAGTAAGGACAGGATGGAAGACCACCATCGAGGACGAGACAACACTGTTTGGTTGCCCTGAGTGGAATATTACTATTCACAACAGGAAATGAAACAAGCCACTGAAACTAGTGTGTCAATGAAACAACTATCCTACAGTGCACTCGTCTTACAGTGATCACATCCGTGCAGGACAATTTGATCACTATAAGCTGTTGATCACACTGACCACATTCAGTTTCTGAAACGAGGCTATAGACCTAACATGTAACATGTCCTCGGAACTCCTAAATGTCCCCGGAACTCCGACATGTCCCCGCAACTCCTACATGTCCTCGCAACTCCTACATGTCCTCGGAACTCCTACATGTCCTCGGAACTCCTACATGTCCTCGGAACTCCTACATGTCCTCGGAACTCCTACATGTCCCCGGAACTCCTACATGTCCTCGGAACTCCTACATGTCCTCGGAACTCCTACATGTCCTCGCAACTCCGACATGTCCTCGCAACTCCTACATGTCCTCGCAACTCCGACATGTCCTCGCAACTCCGACATGTCCTCGCAACTCCTACATGTCCTCGCAACTCCTACATGTCCTCGCAACTCCGACATGTCCTCGCAACTCCTACATGTCCTCGCAACTCCTACATGTCCTCGCAACTCCGACATGTCCCCGGAACTCCTACATGTCCCCTGAACTCCTACATGTCCCCGGAACTCCTACATGTCCCCGGAACTCCTACATGTCCTCGGAACTCCGACATGTCCTCGGAACTCCTACATGTCCCCTGAACTCCTACATGTCCCCTGAACTCCTACATGTCCTCGGAACTCCTACATGTCCTCGGAACTCCGACATGTCCTCGGAACTCCTACATGTCCTCGGAACTCCAACTAGACCCATAGATATGATGTATGACTAGTTAAACAGTTAGCTAGCCTAATACTGCGCTCCAATTACTGCAGATGGCAATCCCCAATACTCCTCGGGGAAGATTTTCCAACATGCTGTCGGCCTAATCCATGGAGCCAATGTAATGCCCTAATTTTGCTGGAAGTAACCATGACATGGCATATTCCCCAACGACCTAGGTGTAAACATTTCAGATCCTTCCAATTACACAGGATAACAGTAGTAAACATAGACCTACATGTGCTTCTGCCACAGATACTCTCAGTTCTCGCAGGATAGGCCTATTTACACCAGCGGTCCAATCAGCCAGTACACATCAGCACAGCAGTCATAGCCTGCATGAACTATTGTGGGGAAGCAACACACGTTGGGGGAAGCAACGTGGAGAGAAACATGCGGAAGGCCTCGACAACAAAATGAGGCTGTAATATTTCAACATCACTTACTGATGGATTATGAACCTGTTTAATCTGGATGGGAAATAGGTCACCTGATACTGAGTGCAGAAGAAAACGGTTTTCGCCTTCCCTTCAGGCTTGTCTATTACGTCTAGGCTATTCCCTTACACCCCCCCCCCTTCACTCATACCAGCAGGCCTAGTTGTTAGCTACCTTTCGTCATTATACACCATGCATTATGCAATACAAATAACTCAATGTTAATAGTCCCATAGGTTAAACATGCATTCGACAACCATGAAATCTTGCAACAACAGCTGGAAACATTGATTTCACTGTCCACAGCTATGGTGATGCTTATTGCCTAACGGTCTGGAAGTGGCCATGCACTACACAGTGACAATGCATTTCCTATGTGAATTTTATAGAAGAATTTCTCAAAACTCTTGTTGCGCAATCCTTTTTGTATTATGGGCGGCACGTAGCCTCGTGGTTAAGAACGTCGGGCCAGTAACCTAAAGGTCGCGGGTTCAAATCCATAAGCTGACTAGGTGAAACAATCTGTCAATGTGCCCTTGAGCAAAACACTTAACCCTAATTGCTCCTGTAAATCACTCCGGATAAGTCCATCTGCTAAATTACTCAAATTTGTATATCTTTTTTTTTTTATGTACAGCTTTTACCATGCTATATTGAGCTCAAGAAGAAAGGCACCTGCATTATTGACAATCTCATTAGCAGACGTGCTATGTCTGCCTGCTGTATTACTGAACATACAAGATTGACATAAAGTGAATTGCTTTGACAGCTGTCTGTCGTATTATAAATCGTACTGTATTATCAGTAGGTGCCCAGTGACAGCCTCAGGTGACTAAGGCCAGCAAGGTGGAATACTGGAAATTGTCATAGTAGGCAATACAGTGTTGATATACTGTAAACCCAGCTAGCTACTTCAGCTAACTTAGCTACTAAATACTTGCCTATGATAGATAAACAGTAAGGTAAGCAAATCAGCTGACCAGTTAGCTAGCTAGCTTAACTAATTGCACAAACTAGCTAGCTAGTAGCTTACGTTAGCGGGCTAACTAACACATTCCACATCTCTAACCTACTTAGCTTTAACAGACTATGCACAATAACAACAAATGCTATTTGTTATTCGTAAACTAGCTGAACAATATATACACCAGGCATAGAATATGTTAGACTGACATGACACAGCTGGATAGTAAGGTAAGCTAACAGACTAGCTAATATAGCTACCATCGCATGGAACTAGCTACAATTCAACTAGAACAGTCTACAAGGCCTGTGACGTTAGCTACATAGGCCATAATCAAAATAATTCACTCACTAGCATGCTGGCTAAGTTTATTACAGCGTTGTTACATACGGGGATACTAACAGTTAGCTAACTACTGTTATGTTGTAAACTGGCGCTGGTGCTGAAGCACAACATAAAGCTAATGCTAGCAGGCTACCGATGCTAACCAATAGAGTCCACTTTGCTGTTAGCTAGCTAGGTAGGTAGGTAGCTGCTAGCTGAAAGCAACTCATACAGATGTAGGTAAATGGCAAACACAGGCTACAGCTAGCTAATTGGCCATCAAAGACACAGATAGCAAGACTGGCACTGTTTTGCAATAGTAAAATTAATTGTAGGGAAAGTATTGACATTGCATGCAAGCTTACACA
>NW_027255983.1:470000-480000 GCF_045679555.1 Salvelinus alpinus
GTTATTACTGGTATGTTACTGGTGACTGGGTCTCTATGTGAATGTTATTACTGGTATGTTACTGGTGACTGGGTCTCTGTATGTGATGTTATTACTGGTATGTTACTGGTGACTGGGTCTCTATGTGATGTTATTACTGGTGACTGGGTCTCTATGTGATGTTATTACTGGTATGTTACTGGTGACTGGGTCTCTATGTGAATGTTATTACTGGTATGTTACTGGTGACTGGGTCTCTCTATGTGATGTTATTACTGGTATGTTACTGGTGACTGGGTCTCTATGTGAATGTTATTACTGGTATGTTACTGGTGACTGGGTCTCTATGTGATGTTATTACTGGTATGTTACTGGTGACTGGGTCTCTGTATGTGATGTTATTACTGGTATGTTACTGGTGACTGGGTCTCTATGTGATGTTATTACTGGTATGTTACTGGTGACTGGGTCTCTATGTGATGTTATTACTGGTATGTTACTGGTGACTGGGTCTCTATGTGATGTTATTACTGGTATGTTACTGGTGACTGGGTCTCTGTATGTGATGTTATTACTGGTATGTTACTGGTGACTGGGTCTCTATGTAAATGTTATTACTGGTATGTTACTGGTGACTGGGTCTCTATGTGATGTTATTACTGGTATGTTACTGGTGACTGGGTCTCTATGTGATGTTATTACTGGTATGTTACTGGTGACTGGGTCTCTATGTGATGTTATTACTGGTATGTTACTGGTGACTGGGTCTCTATGTGATGTTATTACTGGTATGTTACTGGTGACTGGGTCTCTATGTAATGTTATTACTGGTATGTTACTGGTGACTGGGTCTCTATGTGATGTTATTACTGGTATGTTACTGGTGACTGGGTCTCTATGTGAATGTTATTACTGGTATGTTACTGGTGACTGGGTCTCTATGTGATGTTATTACTGGTATGTTACTGGTGACTGGGTCTCTATGTGAATGTTATTACTGGTATGTTACTGGTGACTGGGTCTCTCTATGTGATGTTATAACTGGTATGTTACTGGTGACTGGGTCTCTATGTGAATGTTATTACTGGTATGTTACTGGGTCTCTGTATGTGATGTTATTACTGGTATATTACTGGTGACTGGGTCTCTATGTGAATGCTATTACTGGTATGTTACTGGCGACTGGGTCTCTATGTGAATGTTATTACTGGTATGTTACTGGGTCTCTGTATGTGATGTTATTACTGGTATATTACTGGTGACTGGGTCTCTATGTGAATGCTATTACTGGTATGTTACTGGTGACTGGGTCTCTATGTGATGTTATTACTGGTATGTTACTGGTGACTGGGTCTCTATGTGATGTTATTACTGGTATGTTACTGGTGACTGGGTCTCTATGTAAATGTTATTACTGGTATGTTACTGGTGACTGGGTCTCTATTTGAATGTTATTACTGGTATGTTACTGGTGACTGGGTCTCTATGTAAATGTTATTACTGGTATGTTACTGGGTCTCTCTATGTGATGTTATTACTGGTATGTTACTGGTGACTGGGTCTCTATGTGATGTTATTACTGGTATGTTACTGGTGACTGGGTCTCTGTATGTGATGTTATTACTGGTATGTTACTGGTGACTGGGTCTCTGTGTGAATGTTATTACTGGTATGTTACTGGTGACTGGGTCTCTATGTGAATGTTATTACTGGTATGTTACTGGTGACTGGGTCTCTATGTGATGTTATTACTGGTATGTTACTGGTGACTGGGTCTCTCTATGTGAATGTTATTACTGGTATGTTACTGGTGACTGGGTCTCTATGTGATGTTATTACTGGTATGTTACTGGTGACTGGGTCTCTATGTTATTACTGGTATGTTACTGGTGACTGGGTCTCTATGTGAATGTTATTACTGGTGACTGGGTCTCTATGTGAATGTTATTACTGGTATGTTACTGGTGACTGGGTCTCTATGTGATGTTATAACTGGTATGTTACTGGTGACTGGGTCTCTATGTGAATGTTATTACTGGTATGTTACTGGTGACTGGGTCTCTATGTGATGTTATTACTGGTATGTTACTGGTGACTGGGTCTCTATGTGAATGTTATTACTGGTATGTTACTGGTGACTGGGTCTCTATGTGATGTTATTACTGGTATGTTACTGGGTCTCTCTATGTGATGTTATTACTGGTATGTTACTGGTGACTGGGTCTCTCTATGTGAATGTTATTACTGGTATGTTACTGGTGACTGGGTCTCTATGTGATGTTATTACTGGTATGTTACTGGTGACTGGGTCTCTATGTGAATGTTATTACTGGTATGTTACTGGTGACTGGGTCTCTATGTGATGTTATTACTGGTATGTTACTGGTGACTGGGTCTCTATGTGAATGTTATTACTGGTATGTTACTGGTGACTGGGTCTCTCTATGTGATGTTATAACTGGTATGTTACTGGTGACTGGGTCTCTATGTGAATGTTATTACTGGTATGTTACTGGGTCTCTGTATGTGATGTTATTACTGGTATATTACTGGTGACTGGGTCTCTATGTGAATGTTATTACTGGTATGTTACTGGTGACTGGGTCTCTATGTGATGTTATTACTGGTATGTTACTGGTGACTGGGTCTCTATGTGAATGTTATTACTGGTATGTTACTGGTGACTGGGTCTCTATGTGATGTTATTACTGGTATGTTACTGGGTCTCTCTATGTGATGTTATTACTGGTATGTTACTGGTGACTGGGTCTCTCTATGTGAATGTTATTACTGGTATGTTACTGGTGACTGGGTCTCTATGTGAATGTTATTACTGGTATGTTACTGGTGACTGGGTCTCTATGTGATGTTATTACTGGTATGTTACTGGTGACTGGGTCTCTATGTGAATGTTATTACTGGTATGTTACTGGTGACTGGGTCTCTATGTGAATGCTATTACTGGTATGTTACTGGCGACTGGGTCTCTATGTGAATGTTATTACTGGTATGTTACTGGGTCTCTGTATGTGATGTTATTACTGGTATATTACTGGTGACTGGGTCTCTATGTGAATGCTATTACTGGTATGTTACTGGTGACTGGGTCTCTATGTGATGTTATTACTGGTATGTTACTGGTGACTGGGTCTCTATGTGATGTTATTACTGGTATGTTACTGGTGACTGGGTCTCTATGTAAATGTTATTACTGGTATGTTACTGGTGACTGGGTCTCTATTTGAATGTTATTACTGGTATGTTACTGGTGACTGGGTCTCTATTTGAATGTTATTACTGGTATGTTACTGGTGACTGGGTCTCTATGTAAATGTTATTACTGGTATGTTACTGGGTCTCTCTATGTGATGTTATTACTGGTATGTTACTGGTGACTGGGTCTCTGTATGTGATGTTATTACTGGTATGTTACTGGTGACTGGGTCTCTGTGTGAATGTTATTACTGGTATGTTACTGGTGACTGGGTCTCTATGTGAATGTTATTACTGGTATGTTACTGGTGACTGGGTCTCTCTATGTGAATGTTATTACTGGTATGTTACTGGTGACTGGGTCTCTATGTGATGTTATTACTGGTATGTTACTGGTGACTGGGTCTCTATGTTATTACTGGTATGTTACTGGTGACTGGGTCTCTATGTGAATGTTATTACTGGTGACTGGGTCTCTATGTGAATGTTATTACTGGTATGTTACTGGTGACTGGGTCTCTATGTGATGTTATAACTGGTATGTTACTGGTGACTGGGTCTCTATGTGAATGTTATTACTGGTATGTTACTGGTGACTGGGTCTCTATGTGATGTTATTACTGGTATGTTACTGGTGACTGGGTCTCTATGTGAATGTTATTACTGGTATGTTACTGGTGACTGGGTCTCTATGTGATGTTATTACTGGTATGTTACTGGGTCTCTCTATGCGATGTTATTACTGGTATGTTACTGGTGACTGGGTCTCTCTATGTGAATGTTATTACTGGTATGTTACTGGTGACTGGGTCTCTGTATGTGAATGTTATTACTGGTATGTTACTGGTGACTGGGTCTCTATGTGATGTTATTACTGGTATGTTACTGGTGACTGGGTCTCTATGTGATGTTATTACTGGTATGTTACTGGTGACTGGGTCTCTATGTGAATGTTATTACTGGTATGTTACTGGGTCTCTCTATGTGATGTTATTACTGGTATGTTACTGGTGACTGGGTCTCTATGTGAATGTTATTACTGGTGACTGGGTCTCTATGTGAATGTTATTACTGGTATGTTACTGGGTCTCTCTATGTGATGTTATTACTGGTATGTTACTGGTGACTGGGTCTCTATGTGATGTTATTACTGGTATGTTACTGGTGACTGGGTCTCTATGTGAATGTTATTACTGGTATGTTACTGGTGACTGGGTCTCTATGTGATGTTATTACTGGTGACTGGGTCTCTATGTGAATGTTATTACTGGTATGTTACTGGTGACTGGGTCTCTCTATGTGATGTTATTACTGGTATGTTACTGGTGAAAACTTGAAAATGACAACTTACTTTGTCATTATATGAGACCACTCAGTACCTTGACTCTGTGAACTTATGAGGCCTCAACACAGCTACGTTATGTTGTTGTTGTGTGACTCCAACACCAATTAGTCTCCAGTAACCTCAGAGGCACACTGAGGACATAACCAACCAACTGTAACAACTGTCAGTCATTCAGCATCCTGAGGAGAAACCAACTGTCAGTCATTCAGCATCCTGAGGAGAAACCAACTGTCAGTCATTCAGCATCCTGAGGAGAAACCAACTGTCAGTCATTCAGCATCCTGAGGAGAAACCAACTGTCAGTCATTCAGCATCCTGAGGAGAAACCAACTGTAACAACTGTCAGTCATTCATCATCCTGTGTAGAAACCAACTGTAACAACTGTCAGTCATTCAGCATCCTGAGGAGAAACCAACTGTCAGTCATTCAGCATCCTGAGGAGAAACCAACTGTCAGTCATTCAGCATCCTGAGGAGAAACCAACTGTCAGTCATTCAGCATCCTGAGGAGAAACCAACTGTAACAACTGTCAGTCATTCAGCATCCTGAGGAGAAACCAACTGTAACAACTGTCAGTCATTCAGCATCCTGAGGAGAAACCAACTGTAACAACTGTCAGTCATTCAGCATCCTGTAGAGAAACCAACTGTAACAACTGTCAGTTGTTCAGCATCCTGAGGAGAAACCAACTGTAACAACTGTCAGTCATTCAGCATCCTGAGGAGAAACCAACTGTCAGTCATTCAGCATCCTGAGGAGAAACCAACTGTAACAACTGTCAGTCATTCAGCATCCTGAGGAGAAACCAACTGCAACAACTGTCAGTCATTCAGCATCCTGAGGAGAAACCAACTGTAACAACTGTCAGTCATTCAGCATCCTGAGGAGAAACCAACTGTAACAACTGTCAGTCATTCAGCATCCTGAGGAGAAACCAACTGTAACAACTGTCAGTCATTCAGCATCCTGAGGAGAAACCAACTGTAACAACTGTCAGTCATTCAGCATCCTGAGGAGAAACCAACTGTAACAACTGTCAGTCATTCAGCATCCTGAGGAGAAACCAACTGTAACAACTGTCAGTCATTCAGCATCCTGAGGAGAAACCAACTGTAACAACTGTCAGTCATTCAGCATCCTGAGGAGAAACCAACTGTAACAACTGTCAGTCATTCAGCATCCTGAGGAGAAGCCAACTGTAACAACTGTCAGTCATTCAGCATCCTGAGGTGCTTTACAGACTGCAGTGCAGTGCTTTACAGACTACTACTCAGCTGATTTAATTGAGGCCTAGAGACCTCAGACAGAAGCCAAAGAATGTTGCCACTGGGTTTATTGTTCAAGTGAATGAATGTACTCAACTCAACGTGCTATTTGGAGTGTCTTGGGAAAAGAGTCAGAAAACACGCTGGCTGATAAAAGAAAATAACCAGGCTTGAAAACATGTTGCTGCTTAGTTTCGCCTCACGGAGTCAGAGAAGATTTATAGTCATATTTATTGTTATTGTTACAGCAATTAGTGATTAATATTGTTTACAAATCAGAAAAATACAGTAAAATACATTAAATATTGATTAATTCCCCATAAATCACATGTTGAAAAGTGGTGGTAGAATAATGTAAGGAAATGGCAATAGCCAGTATAGAGAATGCATACACAGGTTAAACATCATCTAATAGGAAAACGTATTTTATACATGCAGCACTGATGTAAAATACAGTAAGAACAGCAAGTACAGTAAAATACAGTAAGAACAGTAAAATACAGTAAGAACAGTAAGTACAGTAAAATACAGCAAGTACAGTAAGAACAGTAAGAACAGTAAAATACAGTAAGAACAGTAAGTACAGTAAAATACAGTAAGAACAGTAAAATACAGTAAGTACAGTAAAATACAGCAAGTACAGTAAGAACAGTAAGAACAGTAAGTACAGTAAAATACAGTAAGAACAGTAAAATACAGTAAGAACAGTAAGTACAGTAAAATACAGTAAGAACACAAACGGGTTCATTCTTCTCTCTTATATTTCCCGCCATATACAACCACTATACTGTAAACAGATTTATAAAAAGCTAGCTAACATACAGAAGTATCATTAAAAAATAAACTTAATGTCTATGACCTTTCACTGAGAAAAGACCATCACTTCATAGAAAAATACTCAGCTAACTGGATTTAAATGGTGCTTGGTTGTTGACTTCAGGAAGTGGAATGGAGGAATAGTGGTGTTTTGATTGGTTGTTGACTTTAGGAAGTGGAATAGAGGAATGGTGGTGTTTTGATTGGTTGTTGTCTTCAGGAAGTGTTACTTCTCTTCCTGGTCTGTAGTCTTGTCTTCCTGGTCTCTTCTTCGTTGTCGCTGTCACAGGTCCTCTGAAAACACAACCAGTATTGTCTATTTCTAGGAGGTACAACTCTGTTTCTCTGTAATGACTCCAGTAATAGATAGTCAACAGAACAGCTTTTAGGTAGGCCGTCATCTCTGTACTCCAGAGTGGACCGTGGTTAAACACAATGACACGTTCAGTATGTTGCTTAGTTACTGTGGATTCTAGGTATGAATGGGTAGATCCGTGTGAATGACTTTCTGTATCTTGCTGCGATGACAACGCAACAATATTTGTGTTTGCGTAACCGAGGGCAACAACACAACAACACATCACTTTGTTGACCCATCACTAACAAGTTTACACACGTGTCCCATGTACTGGCTGAGTGATCAGTGGCATCAGCAGCATTACATGGGTTAATTAGACATAGATTGTGCAATATTAATTCATGACTGTGCAATATTAATTAATGACTGTGCAATACAATGGCCATGTTCTGTTATAATCTCCACCCGGCACAGCCAGAAGAGGACTGGCCACCCCTCATAGCCTGGTTCCTCTCTAGGTATCTTCCTAGGTTCTGGCCTTTCTAGGGAGTTTTTCCTAGCCACCGTGCTTCTACACCTGCATTGCTTGCTGTTTGGGGTTTTAGGCTGGGTTTCTGTACAACACTTTGTGACATCAGCTGATGTAAGAAGGGTTTTATAAATACATTTGATTGATTGATTGATTGATGATTCATTAGACAGACTGTGTAATATTAATGGGTTAGATAGACTGTGTAGTATTAATGGGTTAGTTAGACTGTGTAATATTAATGGGTTAGATAGACTGTGTAATATTAATGGGTTAGTTAGACTGTGTAGTATTAATGGGTTAAATAGACTGTGTAATATTAATGGGTTAGTTAGACTGTGTAATATTAATGGGTTAGTTAGACTGTGTAATATTAATGGGTTAGTTAGACTGTGTAGTATTAATGGGTTAGTTAGACTGTGTAGTATTAATGGGTTAGTTAGACTGTGTAATATTAATGGGTTAGTTAGACTGTGTAATATTAATGGGTTAGTTAGACTGTGTAATATTAATGGGTTAGTTAGACTGTGTAATATTAATGGGTTAATTAGACTGTGTAATATGAATGGGTTAGTTAGACAGACTGTGTGTGTGTGTGTGTGTGTGTGTGTGTGTGTGGTCATCACCTGGTCATGTTCTTGTTGTTCCTGCCCTCTTCTCATCATCCTGGTCAGGTGGTTACACAGAGACACTATCCTGATAGACATCTAGTCAACACAGAGACACAGAGACACTATCCTGATAGACATCTAGTCAACACAGAGACACAGAGACACTATCCTGATAGACATCTAGTCAACACAGAGACACTATCCTGATAGACATCTAGTCGACACAGAGACACAGAGACACTATCCTGATAGACATCTAGTCAACACAGAGACACAGAGACACTGTCCTGATAGACATCTAGTCGACACAGAGACACAGAGACACTATCCTGAGAGACATCTAGTCAACACAGAGACACAGAGACACTATCCTGATAGACATCTAGTCAACACAGAGACACAGAGACACTATCCTGATAGACATCTAGTCAACACAGAGACACAGAGACACTATCCTGATATACATCTAGTCAACACAGAGACACAGAGACACTATCCTGATAGACATCTAGTCAACACAGAGACACTATCCTGATAGAGATCTAGTCAACACAGAAACACTGTCCTGATAGACATCTAGTCAACACAGAGACACTATCCTGATAGAGATCTAGTCAACACAGAAACACTATCCTGATAGACATCTAGTCAACACAGAGACACAGAGACACTGTCCTGATAGACATCTAGTCGACACAGAGACACAGAGACACTGTCCTGATAGACATCTAGTCGACACAGAGACACAGAGACACTGTCCTGATAGACATCTAGTCAACACAGAGACACAGAGACACTATCCTGATAGACATCTAGTCAACACAGAGACACAGAGACACTATCCTGATAGACATATAGTCGACACAGAGACACTGTCCTGATAGACATCTAGTCGACACAGAGACACTGTCCTGATAGACATCTAGTCGACACAGAGACACAGAGACACTGTCCTGATAGACATCTAGTCAACACAGAGACACAGAGACACTATCCTGATAGACATCTAGTCAACACAGAGACACAGAGACACTGTCCTGATAGACATCTAGTCAACACAGAGACACTATCCTGATAGACATCTAGTCAACACAGAGACACAGAGACACTATCCTGATAGACATCTAGTCAACACAGAGACACAGAGACACTATCCTGATAGACATCTAGTCAACACAGAGACACAGAGACACTATCCTGATAGACATATAGTCAACACAGAGACACAGAGACACTATCCTGATATACATCTAGTCGACACAGAGACACAGAGACACTATCCTGATAGACATATAGTCGACACAGAGACACAGAGACACTATCCTGATAGACATCTAGTCAACACAGAGACACAGAGACACTGTCCTGATAGACATCTAGTCAACACAGAGACACTATCCTGATAGACATCTAGTCAACACAGAGACACTATCCTGATAGACATCTAGTCGACACAGAGACACTATCCTGATAGACATCTAGTCAACACAGAGACACAGAGACACTGTCCTGATAGACATCTAGTCGACACAGAGACACAGAGACACTGTCCTGATAGACATCTAGTCGACACAGAGACACAGAGACACTGTCCTGATAGACATCTAGTCAACACAGAGACACAGAGACACTATCCTGATAGACATCTAGTCAACACAGAGACACAGAGACACTATCCTGATAGACATATAGTCGACACAGAGACACTGTCCTGATAGACATCTAGTCGACACAGAGACACTGTCCTGATAGACATCTAGTCGACACAGAGACACAGTCCTGATAGACATCTAGTCAACACAGAGACACAGAGACACTATCCTGATAGACATCTAGTCAACACAGAGACACAGAGACACTGTCCTGATAGACATCTAGTCAACACAGAGACACTATCCTGATAGACATCTAGTCAACACAGAGACACAGAGACACTATCCTGA